>NC_055667.1:26560000-26860000 GCF_017976325.1 Chelmon rostratus | reverse complement strand
CCTATTGATGTCTTATTGATCTTCGACAGAGAACAAGTATTATGTACTCTAAAAGCCTGCATTGTCTTCGTTGCTAGGTAACCAGTATTGATTCTGTTACCAGGTAATCTGTATCATTCTTCTTGCTAGGTTACGTGTACAGTGTACGCAGTGAAGAGTCGTGGTGTTCCAGAGACGTTTAACGAAGCAAAGCCAATCGGTTTCACCATGTACACCACCTGCATCATCTGGCTTGCCTTTGTACCAATCTTCTTTGGTACTGCCCAGTCCAGTGAGAAGGTAGGAACCGGGATAGACTGTGTGTCATGACTGGCTTGAGGGGTCATCGCCAATAAAGGGAGAGACTCCAAAAATGTAATTAAATGATCTGATCTCTTCACAAAACATAGGTTTATAGGTAAAAAGAGATGTTGATGTCAGTAAGGCCAGTGGTGTAGCCTTCATATTCGTAGAAGCATATTCCACCTCCCCTCATTTTCCCTGATAGCTCTGTTGCATGGTCCATTCAGAGGAGCTGGAAACCCGGCAGATGTAGTGTTGTGTCTGGGATGTGCTCACCAAGCCAGGTTTTGGTAAAGCACGGGGCAGCAGGTCTACAAGCAGTGGTTCATCCATCTTATTGGCCAGAGAGCAAATGTTTGCCATATGGATTGAAAGGACCAAAGTTTGAAATCCTGGCTATCAGGGTCCGTAGAGAACTGCTGCTCCTCCAGTTAAAATTAGAATTCAAAGTGGTGAAAAATTTGATAAGTGAATTGTTTAATGTGTGAAAGTCACTTGCTGATAACAAATAAACACATAAAAAGTACCAGAGGACGCACAGCAGAGGCGCCATCAGTTTCATACAGACATTATACGACAAGGTTTGTGGAAACAGTTCACGCCCATGTTAACAGCAGAGATTTAGGAGAGAGTCTGTTCACACCTGAACACCTGAACAGCACAAAAGCAAACAATCAGGTATATCTCCTCTTCATCCAACAAAACTGCATCACAGGTGAGGAAACGGACAGACAGACAGACAGGTGAGACTGAGGAGTCAGACAGACATACAGAGTGAGACAGGTCAGTGTCAGTTTGATAATAAAATGTGCGTTCAATGTCTAAAGCTCCTGAGTGGCAACATGTTTATGCAGATGAGTAGTTTGTTCAGAGCGACATGCAGCCACATTCACACCTCCAGAGTAAACATGATGGATTCAGTTCAGCAGAGTTCTGGTCTCTCTGAGGGGAAACGAATAAACTGCGATGTGACACAGAAATCAGGTGGAGTCTGCGAGACAGACTGCATCGAAACCAAAGCTGCTTTTAGCATCTGTGGTTCAGTGTGAGTTCAGCGAGGGACGAGTCTTTAATGCAGCTGAGAGATCAGCCATCACCCACATCAGAATTAGACACAAAGTGGAACAGCTGGATTACACAGATTATAAACCAGCACAATTACAGAATAATAACTTTGCTCAAACCAAAGTTACAGAGCGCTTCAACAAATAGACAGAAAGAGACAATAAAAGCCAGAAATAACATGGGGGAAAACAGCAGCGTCAGACAGAAACACATCCAACAGATTCATCTGAAAGCAGAGAGGAAACAAAAGAAAAAAAAAGAAGAAGATTTAGCAGAAGCAAAATGAAAAAAATAGAAAGCTGATCATCTTCAGATGTGTCTCTGCCAGTTTCTCCTCTTCAGGTTTATAGAAATGTTCTAGATTTACACTCGACCTTAAGATCATTTCCAACAGTGTGCTTATGTTTGATTCATAAAAGATGCTGAGTGTAAAAAACTTAACGGAAGCAACTTCTAAGAATCCCATTTGTAACTTACTGTGACCCATAAATCTCAAATCAATGAATCAATGAATTACTGGCACCCGCCTCAAATCTCCTCTTATATAATGCCAGCAGGAATAACGGTTTAGTCAGGAGCAGCCGCGGACCAAAAGAGAAAAGAAACCTTTTGGAAGACCAGCTCACAGCAATGGCAGAGGAGACTGAAGCCAGGCAACATATAATATTATAATATGTGCAATAATAAATGAATAAGTCAATAAATAATAGGTCAACAAACAAAGCCAAACATGCAGCCTTAGTCTGCAGTCTTACACTAATAGGGGAAAAAGAATAGTCATACATAACCACACAGCATTAAAAAATAAAGACTGCAAGTCTGATCCAATCACATTGATCATAAAGCTCATGCAAAATTCACCACAGGCTTGGACACATATGCACCCCAAACTGCAGTACCAATACATAACCAGCAGGAAAATCACTTCCATCCCGTCTAGACTATTTAGAGATAAGATCATTTCCATGTTTTTATAATTTACTACTTTTACATGGTTTTCTGCTCGAGCTGTACTTGAACTCAAAATTGATCATGAGTCTGTTTTATGGGTGAGGAAGGGATTCACATCCCATCATCTGCTGGGAATTTTCAACAAAACCTGAGACTTTTAGTGTGTGCGTTCAGGATCAGAAACTGGAGCAGGGTTTGACTCAGCTTTATTGACAGGTTACAGGAGGAACTGGCCTTGTTGTGGTGGTGCATAATATACAACAGAGAAAATACACACCGTACACACCTGCCTCTCTTTGGTGAGGCGTCTGGTGTTGGATGGTAGTGATGATGATGATGATGATGATGGTGATGGTGATGATGGTGAGAATGGTTTTCCAGGTTTGGGTTTTGAACAGAGATGCTCTCAGCAGCAGCTCGTTGCTTTGCAGCTCAGTGGTTTCATGTTGTTGGTTGTCAGAAACATCAGCTGGTTCCTCATTAAACAGCAAATATGTTCACTTCATTTTGTTGACTCTTCATATCCTGAAACCTCTCACCAAACACCTGAAGGAGTTTTCACTCAGCAGCATATTCAGATGTCACAGCAGCTTTTTGTTCCAGCAGAGTAGGAACATGCACAGTGTTTCCTCTTTAGCTTTAATTTCGCTTCACATGATTTCACATTCAGCAGCAGAGAGCTGAGAAGCTGCTGGAGCTCGAGGTTCAGCTCTTCATGTCCACCATGAAGGTTAAATCACGCAGACACTTTCTATCACTGAGTTTCCACGTCAGGTTTTCCTTCATCTCTATGAATTATTCCAGATAAACTGACACTCTGGGACAGTTTGACTTTGTCTGGTGTTGGCGACTCCACAGCAACAACAAGGCTCTCCTTCACTAATTCTCCTTCTGACTGAGGTTTCAGCTTCTTACCTATTAGCTCGCTCACCATAAAACCTGCCTGTATAACAGTGTCTCTGTCAGAATGTGGTCTGTGAAAGCTGCTTGTGGAGCATCCAAACTCCGCTGAAGAGCTTTAACTTTATCCAAGAGCGTTTGCTGTCAAGAGAATTTTTTTTTATTTATGGATTGCCTGACAGCTTTATCGAACAGTCTCAGGAGGCCGGACAACGGCAAGTCAATGAAAGTGTGTGTTTGTCCGACTGGCAGGTTAGTTATTTAAGAACAAATGTGGATCAGTGAGAGAGGAGACAAACTGTTTCTGCACAACTCAAACTGACTGACCTGGAAAATGTGAGGAGAGCAAAGACCTAGGAATAAGAAAATTCGAGTGTTACAGGCAGCAGGTAATAGCAATCATTTGGGAAGTTCCTGGTTGTTTGAGGGTTCCTGTGCATAATTATACTGTTTTTTTAGGTTCTTGTGGTCACAGAAAAGATTCTAGAATTCCATTCAGTGGTTTTGGTTATCCTTATGCGGAAAATTCTAGTGGCCTTTGAGGAGGGTTAACGGATATGTGAGGATGTTCTAAAAGTCTTAAGTTGGTTCTTGTAGCCAGTGAGGATCTTGGAGATCTGTAGTTGGATCTCGTGGCCCCTGAGGTAGTAGTCCTTGAGGAGGTCCAAATCACCATTAAGGAAATTCTAGAGATCCTTTGAGTAGTTAGTGTGGTCACATGCTTAAGATGATAAAGTTCTAGTGGTACTACTGGTAGAAGGTTCTCTCTCTGTGAATGTCTGTCTCTTTCTGTCTCTACAGATGTTTATCCAGACAGCCACTCTGACTGTCTCCATGTCTCTCAGTGCGTTCGTCTCTCTTGGGATGCTCTATGTGCCGAAGGTTTATGTTATCATTTTCCACCCTGAACAGAACGTCCAGAAGAGGAAGAGAAGCTTCAAGGTCTGAATCTTACTTTACTTTTGGTTGCACAGATGCTGAGTTTCTGTGTTTCCTGTTCTGACGGTTGCTGTGTTACTGTTTTGCTGTCTTGCAGGCTGTTGTTCAGGCTGCCAGATTGTCTCAAAAATCTTTAAATGAGAAACAGAACGGAGAGACAAAGATTGAACCTGACAGATCGCAGTAACAGTGCAGTAATACTACAAATTACAGGTAATGAAACTACACAATACAGTATACACTGGCATGCACAGTTCAACAAGTAACAGTACAATAATAATAATGTATTTATTTTATATTCCTATGCATTTTTAGCCTCTTAGCAGTGTGCCTCTATAGATTATAGATATTAGGTTATCATCAGTCAGTCAGTCCACCACTTTGCTCCAGACTGAAGTGTCACAACAGCTTTTAGATGGATTGGATCATGCTCCCCTGAGGATGAACTGTAATAACTCAAGCACTATCATCAGGTCAACGTTAAAATGTGTCCAATACATGCAGAACTAATGACATTGCCTTAAGGCTCAGCTGGAGTTTGTGTTTACTGCAAATTAACTGATCTAAACAGGCCAAACCAAGATGGTGAGCATGGTAAACATTATACCTGCTAAACATCAGTATGTTATTTTTTCACTGTTATCATGGTAGCATTCTGATGTTAGCTTTTAGCTTAAAGTACAGCCTCACAGAGATGCTAGCATAGACCGATATACGGCGTCACGTGATCAAGTGCCAAGGTCACACCCACTTTGGAGGGAAAGAATTGATCTGTGGGTTGAGATTAAATGAAGATTTTGTTGTACGAAGAAAACATGAGGATCTGGTTCAGAATCCAGAACTTCAGTTCTCCATCCTTACTGGAGAGGAAAGGGATACAACAAGAGTTACAAAAAAGTTTGGTGACAAGCCCGGAGTTTCTGGACTCAAGAATGCAGACCCACACAACAGCGAGATTTTCAAAATAAGAATAATTTATTAACAGAAATCGCTCAGGATGTAATACAAACTAAATTTGGTAAGATAATCAAAGTACAACAAAAAGCGCTAAGGATAATAAAGACTGGTAAATAACAAACTAACTATGGCACAAAGACTAGGAAAAAAGTAACAACAAAAGGCTCAAGGCAAAACTAAGTACTATGGCTGGAAAACAAAGTTTAAACAAAAGACACAAGGCTAGACTATTCACTATGGCAAGATAACAAAGTTCAAACAAAAGATATAACTCTATACTAAGGACAAGACTTACAATGATATCAGGAGACAAGGATCGAGAAAGCAAGATAGCAAGGCAGTACAAGACATGGCACGAGACAATCTGGCACAGGACAAAGGGAGACGCGGACTATATATACACGAGGCAACAATGAACAGGTGGAGACAATTAGGGCGGGGTAGACAATCAGACAGGCGGGAAACACATCAGGAAGTCAAGGGCCTGAAACGAGAGGAGAGTTAGGTTTCACAATAAAACAGGAAGTGCAAGACAAGACATGACGCTCGTGAACAAAACACATTAACACATCTGACGAGACATGACATTTGGAGAGACACTGTGAACACTCATGTTTTACATATACAAGAAGCTACATCCACCCACTGCTGAAGAATGTATAGTCCCGGCAGTAAAAATTCCTTTTAGATGACAAAAATCTGATTTATGAGTGATCTGTCTCAGCAGTATGAAATCTTAGCATTGGTGTTATTATGTCTTGTTTTCTACTCAGCGTGGTGACGGAGACACAGGGGGAGTTGGAGTTGTAATCCTTATATGGTCAGTGGGTGGAGCTAATGGGTGTGATGAACAGGATGGAGATTATTCCTGACATCTGGAAGCCGCTGCAGATATTTCTGGAGGAGCTGCTGAATATTTCAGCTCCTGTTAAATATTCATGGTGATGCCAACAGCTGAGCTGTTGTGTGCTCAATAGCAAGGCACTAACACTACAGGGTGACGGTTCACTTCCCTGTAGGATAAAAGAAACTGTGTCATCAACCTGAGAGGAGCTCACAGTTAAGATTTCTTCTTCTTCTGTCTTCATCACTGCATCCTCAGTGTGAGCACACTGCCTTGCTCCTCATGGAATACAACCTTCAACCACATTATTCCGACTATTATTATTACTAACTCTCATCAGAGTGGAGTGTAAACCTGAGACTGAACAGAGGGCAGAGGAGGTTAATACATCCAATGATTTCCTATATACTGTTTGATCAATACAGCCTGTCAGCCAATCAGAGTAGTGATCGTCAGAGGAAACAGCTCATATGACTTGTCTGATATTACAGATGGGGGTCATTGGGGGGGGTTAACCAGAAAATATGGTGAGTGATCGCCTGCATTTACTTACATTTATGTATTGAATCTATCAAGTAAATATATAACAAATATACAATAGATAATATCTCTAAACAAGTTATGTTTTCATAATAATGTAAGCAAACATAAGCATGAAATAAAAGGTACATTTTGCAGTCTCTTCCCCCTTCTTCACATCATGAATCTTGAAGCTTCTGCAAGAACAGACACATCTTAGAGCTTTCTGATGGTATTGTTATTGTTAGCCTTCTTGAAGGGGAGGAACAGGGTGACAAGTCAGTAGTGGATGACTTTGTGGCTTGGTGTGATGAGACTTTCCTCCATCTAAATGTGTCAAAAATGAAAAACATGATGATTGATTTCAGATAGTCACCACCAGCCAACTGCTAACTGTTAAAAACAGTGTTGATATTGAACTAGTTGAGAGCTACACATTTTGGGTATTGTTCTCGATAATACACTGTGATTTCAATCCCATCCTGGTGCTACTCAGAGAAGGTCCAGCAAAGACTCTCAACATTTCCACTGAGATGATGACTCTTCTGTACAGACATTTCCTTAAATCTGTTTTAACCTTCTGTTTCATTGCTTTGCTTCACAAAAAGCCAAACCACAATAGACTTGGAAGTCTTGTTAAAATTGCCAGTAATCTTATGGAGGAGTCAGGCCAAGCTCTTGGTCGTTTATAACAGACAGGTCCTTAGAGGACTAATACTGTATTGGATTGCCAGGACCATCCATTCCAGAGGCAGTTTGAACTTTTGCCCTCAGGCTGCCGTTTTCGAGGACCAAAGACACTTTTGCATTTGCACTCTTACACAATTGTACTTGAATTTTCATTTCCCTGCACTAGAGTATGATTGTTTCAGTCATTATTTGAACCTTTGCTGCGCAACAATTTCCCCCTAGTTGAACTGTAAAGGTAACCTTGAACCTTGAGCATGAACACTTTATAGATGACTAACGGGGGAAGTGCATGAACAGCAGCTGATCAGGGTCACGTGAGCAAAGTACTAACCCTCACCGGTGTTTTCGTTCTCTCTTCTCAGGTAGTTGCTGACCAATCCCTGTCCAGAGGCTGATGACATCATCATCATGAAAATCACATGATCCCTTTCCATATATACACACACACACACACACACAACCACACACACTGACTAACAACACATTGTGTGTAGAGTCATGTCAAAGTAAGTCTATTTAATGGGCTTTTATTGTGAAAGTCAGGAGCTTCTGTGGTTCAGACAGGAAGTCCTCAGCAGGAGGAGTTGCCATGATGACAGCATGAACCATCCACCTCAGAGGTTTTTATTTATTTTTTTTGATGTGTCTGAGTGATGCGTTCAGGTGAAGCTCAGACATTCAATTGTTCAGTGTTGTTAACATGCCATAGGAAAACAGATGAATGCATTAAAACTGATGTACTCAAAATCCTGGCTTCAGTGCATACTTTGGTTTCGGGGTTCACAGATTGGTGCATTTTTTTTACTACGGTGGTGAAAACAAACAAATTGCACATTGAATGCTTCTGTCTTTTATTTAAAAATTGAAACATTATGACATCCATCCTGTGGACAGTCAGACTCACTATCAACCCTTTAAAGAAACACTAAGGCACTGATCACAGCAGGAAACACCTGACTGTTAGCAGATAATTACATGTATATTCTGAAGACGCTCTTATTTTGGTAGTTATGCAGTGGGACCGGTGTCCACTCACAGGCTTAAACCAGCGTACCTGGGTCATCTGTGAGGTCAGCAGTCAGATGTTACGATGCTGGCTACCCGAGCAGAAAAGCTGCAACCTGATTGGTCAGACAGGTTCAGAGTGATTCAGCTGTGATATAATCAGCCAACAACACTGTACAACTATAAGTACTGAAGATGTTTTAAAAGTGTAAAGTGTTTACTGTGACAAGTGAATCTGTTTAAGTTTTCAAAGTGTTGGCGAATATTTTGCTACCTGTTGAGAGACGCTAACATGGATTTATTAATAAATGTATAGATGAATTAATAGATATGACACTTGGGCTCCACTCAGTCTTGATGACTCTTTGTCCCAGTGGTCATTTATGGTGCTGGAACTGAAAAATCCCAAAAATATTTTTTTTCTGTATACCTCCATTATAAAAGAGACATCTGTAATACTGCTGACAGGATGCCTGCGACTGCAAACAAGCTCAGTTATTACCGTAAAACTGTTACCGTTACTGTAAAACCTAGAAAACATGGTTTTACGTGTGCTAAAGTGTACAGATGGAGTGGGAGCAAGTGGGTGGGGCTTTGAGAGGGAAATGCTAACGAGTGTAAGCAGTGGGCTGATGCATTCAGCGAGTGGGCGCTATCTTTGAGTCTGACATCCAGTTCTTATAATACATCCATACATGCTAATTCTCTGGTGCCCACCACATGGATGCTAAATTGTTGCTAAGGTATAACAAGTGTTTTGTACAGAATATTGTTGGTTTCTAAATTGTTGCTAGGGTGTTGGCAGTGACTGTTTGTGTATTTACTGGTGGTTGCTACATCTCTAAATGGTTGTTTTGTCTTATCAGGCATAAGAAGGTGGTTACTAGTGGAGGCTAAGTTGCTCAAAGGTGATGCTAAGTGGCTTCTGTGGTGTTACGAAATGGTAAAGAAGTTGCTTCAATGACTACGTTCACATGCACGAATCATTCCTGTTTTTGCCCTTATTTTAAGAAAAGACAATACTCCTACTAAGTTGTTTACTTGGCTAATGTAAATTATATATTCCTGTGCACATGCAGCCGTCACACTCTGAGTATCAAACACAGCCTCCCTCCTCTGTTTATTCATTATTCATTTATTGTGTGTCAAGCTGCCATCTGTCACCTGTGTGAAGTTATTCTCCTGCTACACCTGATGACCCGTCACCTCTCTTTCCACCTGTTTACATATTGCCTCCTGATGACTCATATTCATAATCTCCAAACGCAGCTCTGTGTGGGTGGAGTCTGACATCTGAACCAATCACAGCTGTGCATCGGCCTGTTTGTGTTGGTCTGCAGATGTGTGCAGATTCTTCTGGACTTTACAAACTGGGTCTGGGTCAGATTCAGTTCTGACTTTTAACATGAATTGGAACTGTGTGCTGCAGCTCCATCAGTGCTTTCAAAACTCCAATTAATTAATTAATAATTCTGATATGTTAAGTATCTCTTCTGCTTCAGTCATATAGTCTAAGCCTAGAACAGCATAACTAGAACCAGGTCCAAGGCAAGCCTGAGCCAGCCCTAAATGTAAGCTTTATCAAAGAGGAAGATTTTTAAGCCTGCTCTTGAACACAGATAGGGTGTCTTCCTCCTGGACCAAGGAGCTTGATAGCTGAAGGCTCTAGCTTCGGTTCTGCTTTTAAAGACTTTAAGAACCATAAGTAAGCCTGTATCCTGGGAGCACAGTGTTCTGGTGGGGTAATAGGGCACTATGAGCTCTTTAAGATATGATGGTGTCTGACCATTTAAGACTTTGTAGGTGAGGAAAAATTCAATGCACTTAGGTCAGCCTGTCAGCATGTGAGTGAATATTTCAAAGAGATGAGATGGTGAAATATGAGCCTGTTAACAGACCCACTGCAGCCGATTCCGGATGAGCTGGATCTGAGTTTGTTGGATCAGTTTGTGTTTGTGACTGTTCTCAGCTGGACTCTGTCTAAAGGACTGCTTTAGATTTTATTCTATATTCTTAATTCAACGCTACTATGATTTCACATTGGATTGATCACAACGTGAGCCACTTAAATTCAGACAAAAACATCCAAGACAAAAAAATCCTATTTGAGCATGCAGCCAAATGGAGGATAATAAATCCATCAGAACTCTGTCCAATCAAGTTATGTTCTGTCTGTCATGTGATCCAAACTCTAAACTGCTTAAAATACGAGAGGAAGATGCTTCCTTGCTCACTAAAAGCAGACTTCAGATGTCAAAAGGGAAAAGGGTTTTCAAAGTAAAATGTTTCAGTTCAGTTATGTGGTTTAAATTTCACCCTTTAGTATTCAGTCGTGATTAACTTCATAATACAGCTTATAGTAATAATAATACAGTAACAATAATATAGCGTTCAGTTGCAGCTAAAATTGGGATTGTTATTACTTCATTTACTCATGTGTCATACATGTAACATACCTGTGTCATACATGTGTCATGTGTCAAGTGTTTTTGCTGATCATCTATGTTGGTTTCATGTTTGTGTTTCTGAACGATTTAAAGAAAGACGAGCTGAAAATCAAACCTGGAAATGTTTTTTATTGATTTTGAAAAAGAAGAAGAAGAAGTAAAGACTAGTCACATAAAAAAAAAATAACTCACTACAAACAGTAGAAAAACGACAGAATCATCAGTCAACATCTTTGATTAAAATCACAACGTATTCAATGTAATGGATCACTTTGATCGATTTAATCATTAATAATCCAACAAACAGGAGACTAGCATCAGATGATCAGATGGATTTGTACCGAAAGAATCTTTTTCAGACTTTAGTGAAAACAGGACAAATGAAGAAAAGGAGACATTAACAGTATAAGTGTATAGTTTATGATGAAATGAATCAGTGTAAACAGAGATGTGAACAGTCACAGGTGGAGTTAAATTCATGTCAAGTCAACTGGCAGCAGCAGAGGAAACCCTCTGTCCTGTCAGCCTCGCTGTAGCTCAGTGTGGTGGCGAGTTTCTGCCCTCTACAGGCAGAGAGCAGGAACTACAGACAAGGTGAAGGCGAGAGAAAACAGAAATGACTTCATTTGATGTGTTGTTGATTCTTTTACCGAGAAATCACAGCCAGAGAATAAACATGACAGTAAAAACAGATACTGACTCACAGTGAAAACAGAATGTGTGTTTTCAACTGGCTGCTTATTTTAATGTGTTTGTTAAATAAAAAAAAATATTATTCATTTTCAATATTTACCACCAATAGTTGACATGTATCTGTTTTACTGTCTGTCTGTGATAATTCACGGTAGAATTGATATCATGAATTACTTTAGAAGTTATTCATGTGTTTCAAAATGATCTCAACCAACACATGACATCATTTCTACTGGAGTCAAAGCTTGAGATGGTTAGTTTGTCTTTATCTGAATGTATTCAGCTGTGTTTTTGTATCAATCATGACTGAATTTCTATATCAAATAAACTGAATTATCAACATGTTGGTTCATAAAACTGGATATTTTTCAATGACAGAAAAAATAAACAGGTAAAACAATGTCTGTATATTGAAGTCTGACTCATCTTGTCATTATGATCATCGAAATCTGAACAGTATTCACTAACTGCTGCTGTCAGATGCACGCAGTGCAACATGAGTGTCATCAAATTTAAATACTACAGTACAAGTACCTCGGAGTTGTACTTCAGTACATACTGCAGTCACTGCGTTAATAGTTTCCTCGTCTGTAACCTTGAGCTCACTCTAAAGCAGGCATGGGCAAACTACGGCCCGAGGGCCATATGCGGCCCGTTACAAAATTTAATCCGGCCCGCCGAACTTGAACAAATTATATCAATAAACCTTGTTAATGTTTTATTTTCCCTGCAATTCTGGCTTTTTCCCAATAGATGGCGCACTCTAGATACATTGAGCTTTGTTGAGGTGAAGCGTATTACTCCACGTTTTTCGCTTTACTCTTCGACCCTCAGCCCTTCTGTAAAGATGAGCGGAGCTAAGGATGTCCAGTTTTTAATAAGGAGTGGACAACTAAATATTTTTGACTGAACACCGATCAGGCGGTGTTTAAAGACTATGATACAGCAAGAAAACTGACTCCAGACTTTGATGCGCTGGATAAAAAGGGAGACCAACAACACTGTTCCCACTGAAATTAAAAGTACGTTTCTCCGTTGTGTTATGCAAAAAATGCATTTGAAACTAATTTGTTCTGTCTGTTAAGGGATGCACATATGTGGTGCTCAGGTGCACGTACGTTCTCAAAACCAACTGCGCAAATGCAGCGCGATCAAATATAACGCGCTCCACATACTGGCTGTTGGAGCGCGTTATATTTGATCTGTTGTCACTGTTCCGTCCTCGCGCTGCTCGTTGTTGAGTTTTGGCATTAGGGATGATTGAATAAAAGGAGAGGACAAGTAGACCTGCATCTCCTACCGTTTTTTAAATGAAGACAGTCAGGAGGAGACTGATGATGATAATATCCTGAAGGATAACACAACTTTCAGTGCTTTAAAATAATAAAAAGAGTCATTTCAATAAATAGCTCAGTTCTGTGGGACTTCAAAGACAGATATTTAGTTGTAATGCTTTTGTTCATTTTCAATTGAAATTAAAGCACATGTGTTCTACATATCTCATGATATTTTATTTTCTCTTATGAGGTGGATTACCAAAACACTCCATCCATCTGCTCCTGGTCCGGCCCCCCAGTCAAATTTTAGAACCCTTTGTGGCCCACAAGTGAAAAAGTTTGCCCACCCCTGCTCTAAAGGCTGCTGATGTAGCACTCAGACAGATCTGAGATCAGCTGCTGCCTCCTGCTGGAGACTCCTGACATCACACCTGGGCTGTGACATCACACCTGATCTGATAATGTAGCTGAGCAGAAACCCATTGTGATTATAAGCAGCAAATAATTGAATGTTCACCTTGAGCTTTTCTTCATAGTCTAATTCGAAACACGTTATTTCATTTTCAGTAATCCCCCCAATTTCTTTTCTTAAATTTAAATTTTTCTTAATTAAAAAAGAATAAAAGTTTGTTTATTAGTGTAGTTTATTGTCCTGATCACAACGGTGAAACATCTTCAGCTAATTTAATATTGAGAAGGTGAAAAAACAACAACAGGAAGTGAACAGAATTCAAAACACCACAGATTTGTGTTTTTCTGTTTGGTTCTGTGTTTTTGTCCTTTTGTAATTATTACAAATGAAGATTCAGATTCATCGTCCAAACATGAACATTTAATGTGTGAACATCAGAAACAAACACACACAAAAACACACATGTAGTCTGCTCTGATACAGAAGAAATCTACTAATGGACAGCAGATTTTCAGTGAAACAGCCCACTGTCGTCCCGTCTGACGTGTTTCTGAACTGATCTACAGAAGCAAACAGTGACTCTCCTCAGCCTGATGGGCTTTTTCATTCTTTTGACACTCGGGACGACTATTATGAGTTTTCCTCAGTTCACCTTGACTTTCTCTGCAGCGTCCGGATCCCTCGGCTGTTCTTCCCGTGATCCTTCAGACCATGCGAGCCAACAGGTGTCAGTGTTGGTGTGTTTCCTCTTCACATAGTTTGTATCAGTCACTTTGTAACCTGAATTTAAATGAGGTAATAGATGCAGTGAAAAGGTCTGAAATGTGTGAGCTGATGAGACTTAAAGGAACCCAAAGAGTTCTCAGTTCTCAAAGAGCTTTGCACCAGAGTCTTTGGAAGTGGGGCAGGTGGTGAGGGCAGCTTTTGAGCATTTAAATCTGGTTTCTGTGAATGTGTCTGTTCCTGAAGTTCTAAGCAGCTTTTCAGTTAAGTCAGTGTTTGAGGTTTTAACGGCACTGAACATGATTTTATTGTCCTCACGGTGCGTCAGAGCTTGGCCCGAGGCAACTACTTCTGAGCTGTCAGGATCAGCCGCTTCTGTCTGGTCGGGACTCTCTGTCGTCACTCGATTGTTTCTGTCTGACACATCCAATATGGCGGCCTCCGCAGCTTCACGTGAGCTCTTCACGGAGGGAGTCAGAGCGGTTTTGCATACCTGGCCTGTCCTACAGGTAAATATTATGACTAAAAGTACACCTGGCGGACAGGTAACAGCAGGCAGAGGTCACACTGAGTGACAACGCCTGAGCTAATCACTGCGGATCGGATCAGACCGGTGCATGCTAACAGGCTAAAGCTAACAGGCTCCATGCTGCAGTTTGTAGCTGGTAAGCGGCTCTTTAACAGAGGAGAGGAAGTTAACCAGTAACTAGCCTTCTTCACTCAAGTCTTTTCTCTTAGAAACGTTCAGTTATTTGAAACATTCTGATAAAGATCAATCGATCTCGCGATTGTGTTGTTTGTTCCCTTCACGGAGCTTCTCTCAGACGTGAACAGTGCTAACATGAAGCTAACAGCAGTCAGTTGATGCTGATTGATTGATTTCTGGTGTTGGGACAGCAGGTGTTTGAACCAGGATCAGTGCCGATGGTTTTCACACCACTGAACCTGTTGACAGTCTGACGTCCTTCACTGACATCTTCAGTCAGCTGAGGAAGCATTTTCGTAGCTGCCACAGAGCATGATGATTATGTGTGAATATACATATCTATATTTACAGATATATGTATTTTCTTAAGTGACATTTAAAATAGGAACACAGAAAAAACGTTTCTTCTTATAGATATTCATGTATGTAATTATAGTAATTTTGCCTCTTTTATTCTTGAGAATGTCTAAATATACCATAAGGAAATACATGGAAATATTCAGCTTCTGTGGTGGTGTTATCAGTTTTTGTTGAACTTGTCAGCAGCACGTACAGCGATTCTGACTGCTGGAGATAAAAGTTCAGAGTGCCACCTTTCAAAAGAGACCTGAACCATGCATGTAGTCCAAGTGGTTCAAGAGCAGCTCTCAGTTCACTTTGGGTCTGCCTTTGATAGATGTCCTAGGCTGATTTTTACAGGAATGGTAAGGTGTTCTGCAGTAGATTTAAAATGACTAAATACTGTGAACATAGTTTTTATTTGAAGGTTCAAGTGTTGTTGTTGCAGAGGTCAAAGGTCATCGACTCTCTGGTTTTTCAGATTGCGGTGGATAATGGATTTGGAGGCGTGTATGGGCAGCAGAAAGCTGATTGGATGGTGGATGTGGTCCAGCAGTATTTCCATGACAATGGTGGGTAACCATGGTAACCTGTCAGCTGACACCAGGTGTTGTTGTCATCAGAGGTTAATTTTATGCTACAGGAGCACAGAGACAGTTTAAAATCAGAAATACAACAGCTACATACATTATATACTGCACAGCATCTCAGGTCATATACATGTGTAAAGATACACAGAATGTACTGCAGTAATGACAGTAGTAGTACAAGGATAAGATCAACTTTATTAATCCCCAGCTGGGAAAATTTGGTCTTACAGGCAGCATCACTAAAAATACCAATAGTAAAGGCAACGGAAAGTAAAAAATACAAAATAAGAAGTCGACTGTGTATATGTACTTTTTATACAAAAGACTATAAATAAATATATTGCCAATGGAAAGTATTTAGAAATATGAAAAACAGTCCTACATTATACAATGCCTTAGTTGAATAACCTGACAGGCTCACTGAGGTGCAGAAAACTGAAGATAGAGCATTTATAGTAAATGTATACTGTGTATCATAAAAATGTACTATCAAATAAAAAAACATAATAGTAAATACAAACTGCATGAAAATTACAATAGTGTTATATATGGTATGTGTAGTGTACTACAATAGATCCCACATTAGACACTGATTAACTGATAGAGGATTGTCGTCCAGGCAGTTTATCATCAGTCGGACAGAGAAGGAGAAGAGGAGCCGTCATCTGAATATCTTGTTCTTGAGCAGAGTTATTAACCACCACGATCAGTCGTCAGTGATGTGCTTCCTTTAATACTGTGTAGCACTCGTCATCTGCAGTGTGAGTCAAGTTGATCCTGTGTGTTACATGACATAAATATCTGCGTGTGTGTGTGTGTGTGTGTGTGCATGTCTGTCTGTCATCAGCTGACCTGCAGCAGTATGAGGTCGAGGACTTCATCGCTCAACTGATGGATCAGGAGTTTGACACAGTGGTGGATGATGGGAGTTTACCTCAGGTACACACACACACACACACACACACACAGACACACACACACACACAGTGTTTCATGTTGAAGTTTTAAATTTTCACTTGTAGTTGAAAAATATTTTAAGATTTTGACATTTTGAGTCTGCTGATACAAAAATCACTTAAAATGACTTTAATTGACTTAAACACAGTTTCATTATTTGTGTGTGAGTGTGTGTGTGTGTGTGACATGTTCCACCTGTATGTTCAGGTGTCAGCTCTGTTCACACATGTGACATTTCTGCTTCTTCTGTTAAAATAATGATGCTCAGTCACCCAGACACAGCTCATGTTCCTCATTGATGCTCTCCTCCGCACAGTGAATCTGACGCATTTTCACATCAGTTTCATCATTTAACATCCTGATTTATAATATCTGATTAATGACACGTTAATGATGAGAAGCTGTTTAATTCGTATTCGTGAACATGCGGCTAACATGCATGTAAGGAGTTTCACTGGATATTAGTTATTCATCAGTTGGTGTGGATGAGTATTCAACAACATGAGCAGACTGTCGGTCAGATTATTACTCTGGTTGTTGGAGTGTTTTGACACTCTTCTGTTACTGTGAGGAGAAAATAGACATATAGTCGATTCGGCTGATTTGATCCAAGAAAAATCTCAAACAACTTCAAAGAATTCTTTCACAGAATTTCATAGATGGGCTACACGGTGGCTCGGTGGTTAGCAGCTTCACCTCACAGCTAGAAGATCCCCGGTTCAATCCCGCCCGGGGTCTTTCTGTTTGGAGTTTGCATGTTGCATGTGCAGCGTGGGTTTTCACCAGGTTCTCCGGCTTCCTCCCACAGTCCAAAAACATGCTGAGGTTAATTGATAACTCTAAATTGTCCGTGGTGTGCTTGGTTGTTTGTCTGTAGCCCTGTGGTAGGCTGGCGACCTGCCCAGGGTGTCCCCTGCCTTCGCCCGAGAGACGGCTGGGATAGGCTCCAGCCCCCCCATGACCCTGCAAAGGATTCAGCGGTGTATAGATAATGGATGGATAATGAATTTCATAGATTGTTAAACTGATTTAATTTTCTTGGCTTGTTTTATGGACCAAGAGTCTGACCAGACGGGTTTTCTGTCTGGAACAGAAGATGTGTTGATGTGGACACATTATTTTGTTGAGCAGTAGCTGGGCCCCCTGTTGCCCCCCTCGAAGTGAGGGGCCATTAGCCAATTGCAGATCATAGTGGACTGGCTGGGGTGTTTGGCTTGACAAGGTCCTGGATGTAGGATGGACCTGAGCCATTTGCAGCACTCTAGGCAAGTATCTGAACTTCAGTCTGATCTGAGCAGCCACCGGTAGTCAGTGCAGGATGTGGACGAGTGTTGTAGTCTGGAGAACTTGGGTAGGTTGAAGACTAGCCAGGCTGTTGCATTCTGGATGAGTTGCCCATATTGGATGGTACATGTAGGTAGACTAGCCACGACGGAGTTGCAGTAGTCTAGACACCAGAACAGGCTGGACCAGAACCTGTGCTGCTTCCTAGATCAGGGAACAGGTGTATCCTCCTTGTTACAGTGATGTTGTAAGTGAAGGACAGCTGGTCTTCCAGTGTCACTCCCAGGTCCCTCACAGTCCAAACCAGAGAGGTCATGGATGGGAGATGCGTC
Organism: Chelmon rostratus; assembly: GCF_017976325.1. NCBI lineage: Eukaryota > Metazoa > Chordata > Actinopteri > Chaetodontiformes > Chaetodontidae > Chelmon > Chelmon rostratus. The sequence continues at coordinate 26,842,088 of NC_055667.1, read as the reverse complement.
CCTGAAAGGAAGAGCAGTCCGGTTTTGTCGAGGTTGACCTTCAGGTGGAAGCGACAGAATCAGTTGAGTGCCATCTGCATAGCTGTGGAAGGAAACGCTGAGTGAAGAACAGAGCTGACAGACTGCATGAAAAGAAAAGAAGAGGGGACCCAAAACAGGACCCTGAGGGACCACAGGAGTGAGGCTAGGAGGTTCACACACAGTATCCAAGTTACCCCGAAAGTGCCGTCCTTGAGGTAGGACGTGAACAGGGAGAGTGCGGCCTGAGACGAGTTCTCTGAGGGCGGAGGGCAGGATCTGGTGATTCAACATGTCAGATGCTGCCAATGGGGCCAGCAGAATGATGACGGAGGATGGGAAAGCTGCTCTAGCGGTTTGGAGTTGTGGTGTGGATGGAGCTCCGGACGAACTTTTCTCATCGCTGTCCCATGGTGTGACATGTGAACTCTGTGTGTATCTGCAGGTATCTGAAAGTCTGCTGCAGGCGTTCAGTCAGTGGCAGAAGGGGGCGCTGCAGCAGCTCAAACACAACATCAACACTCTGACGCAGAAGAGTCAGAGGGCGAAGGTCACAGCTGCAACCACACAATCTGATGACGACAGCGAGGACGAAGCACAGGTATGTCTCACCTGTCACACACAGAGCTGTGATTGGTCAGTTCACACACAGGTGAAAAAGCATTTGAATATCTACACTGCTCACAAAAATTAAAGGAGCACCTTAAAGAAACACATAAGATACATCAGATCAAAATATGAAGTTGGATATCTATACCAATAATGACAGGGCACTGTTTTAGGAACAAAAGGATGCCAAGTCTTTTAATGGAAATAAAAGTTTTCAGCTTACAGAGGGCGCAATTGTGTAGACACCGTAAAATCAGAGTGAAATGAAGATGTTAAGGGCTAGTCCATTTTTTCCAAAACTTAATTTTTGCCACTCAAAATGCTTTTCAGTATCTTGTGTGGCCCCCACGAGCTTGTATGCATGCTTGACAACGTCGCGGCATGCACCTAATGAGACGACGGATGGCGTCTTGTGGCATTTCCTCCCAGATCTGTGTGAGGGCATCCCTGAGCTGTTGTACAGTCTGAGGAGCAACCTGGCGGCGCCTAATGGACCGAAACATAATGTCCCAGAGATGTTCTATTGGGTTTAAGTCAGGGGATCGTGAAGGCCATTCAATTGTTTCAATTCCTTCATCCTCCAGGTACTGCCTGCATACTCTTGCCACGTGAGGCCGGGCATTGTCGTGCATTAGGAGGAAACCAGGACCTACTGCACCAGCGTAGGGTCTGACAATGGGTTCAAGGATTTCATCTCGATACCTTATGGCAGTCAGAGCACCATTTCCTAGGCAGTAGAGGTCTGTGCGTCCCTCCATGGATATGCCTCCCCAGACCATCACTGACCCACCACCAAACCTGTCATGTTGAACGACGTTGCAGTCAGCATAGCGTTCTCCTTGTCTTCTCCAGACTCTTTCACGTCTATCACAGGTGCTCAGGGTGAACCTGCTCTCGTCTGTGAAAAGTACAGGGCGCCAGTGGCGGACTTGCCAATTCTGGTGTTCTTGAGCAAATGCCAGTCGAGCTCCACGGTGCTGGGCAGTGAGCACAGGGCCCACTACAGGACGTCGGGCCCTCAGGCCACCTTCATGAAGTCTGCTCCTGATTGTTTGGGTAGAGACATTCACACCAGTGGTCCTCTGGAGGTCATTCTGTAGGGCACGAGCAGTGCTCAGCCTGTTCCGCCTTGCACAAAGGAGCAGGTATCGGTCCTGCTGAGGGGTTGAGGACCTTCTACGGCCCTGTCCAGCTCTCCGAGAATAACCACCAGTCCCCTGAAATCTCCTCCATGTTTTGGAGATTGTGCTGGGAGACACATTAAACCTTCTTGCTGCAGCACGGGTGGATGTGCCATCCTGGAGAAGTTGGACAACCTGTGCAACTTCTGTAGGGTTAAGGAATCGCCTCATACTGCCAGTAGGGATATTTACGCAAGCCAAAATCAGCACGAGTGGAAAACCAGCCGAAAAAGATGAAGAGGGAGAAACTTGAAATGACCTCCACATGTAAAACCAGTCCTGTTTTGAGGGTTTTCTAATTGTTGCCACTGAAGTGCACCTGTTGTTTATTCCATGAACACCAATACAGCTGAAATTGATTAACGGGGCCCTCAGCTGCTTAACCAACCAGAAAATTATCAGACAGGTTTAATTCAATTCATGCCAGGGCCAATGAAAAAGGTGTTCCTTTAATTTTTGTGAGCAGTGTATTTTTGCGCATTATGTCCATAAGAGGGAAAACCAATACAATGAGAGACATACTACTGAGATATTATGTCAACACAGACGTCTTGAGTATTGATTGAGTGCACTGAAGCCAGCAGCCACGAAACAGACTGCAATGTAATATCACTCTCACAGAGGCCACCAGACTCCATTCACAAAAACTGTAATTTTATCATTGTAAAAAACACTTCATTCAAACTGAAAGAAACAACCTAAAACTCTCCTTCTTGGTTCATCCTTCACTGTTCCAACAATCATCACCAACCCAGGTTAGGTTGAAATGAGCACTTAATTCACTGAGGTGAGAGAGAGGGCGGACATCACAGAAGCGCAGAAAACATCATGCAGAGTCGAATATTTTCACATATAAGTCAGGAATTATTTTCACTGGACATCATGACCAGTGAGACGTAAACATGTCAGACTTCAACAGATTTTCTCAGTAAAAGAAACCCAGTAATTACGCCACAGAGCTGACACACGTTTGTATGTGTCTTTATGTTACCCTCAAGCTGCTGTAAACCTCCTCAGATCATCAGTCACATGATTCACCACTCCTGTTGTTTATTTAATGAGTATAAATAAGAATTAATGTTTTTCTACACTCAGGCAATGGAGTGTGAATCGTCTAGTCCATCAGTCAGCAGGACAGATCCTCCTCCTCCTACTCAGGATGAAGAGGACGGGTGGACTGTGGTCCGTAAGAAGAAGTGATGAGAAGGATGAAGTGCAGTATGAACTGTCGAACACTGATACTGCTGACCTTTGACCTTCAGGATGAACTGTGTGTGAGCCTGAAACGGTTTTTATCAGCAAATGGACGAGCAGAGTGTCCTGCAGCAGCTGTGATGGTTTCCATCCTCGCGGTGCTCTGATGTTCAACTGTGGACCTGAAGGGGGACGTTTTTATATTAAATCTGCAGAAGCTGCTGTCGCTTGTCCTTTGTGATGTCATCATACTGTACTATGATATCACTGTTTACTACACCACATCACACCATACTATGACATGTGTGAAGACCATTTATGAAAATAACCCGTGTCTACACCGCAAACAGCACATTAGCCTTGCACTCGTAAGACAACAGTGTTCACTGAAGCAATCTGTCCATATATGTATATGTGTGTGTGTATATATACATATATATATACATATACATATATGTGTATATATTTACAATGATTATATATATATAAACATATGTGTGTATATATATATATACACATATACATACACGTGTGTGTGTATATATATACGTATATATGTATATATATATACACACACACATATATATACGTATATATGTATATATATATACACACATATATATATACACACACATATATATACATATATGTACATATATACACATATATACATATATACATACATATATACACATATATATATACATATATACACACATATATATACATATATATATAAATATATATACATACACATACAATGTGATGTTTTATAGTGTTAAATGTCACAGTATTGTATGATGACAAGGTATTCTGTGATGTGTCATAGTATGTCAGTATAGTGTGAGGTATATGTGTGTGTATATATGTTTATTTGTACATATATGAATATGTGCTCACTCCTCTTCCTTTAATAGCCACAAAAAAGGATTGAATAAAAATTTCAGTTCTATCCAACAGAAAGTTTTTTTTTCTTTTTAACCTCAAACAGAAAAAGGAAGTATCTTTTCAGTATTCACACATGGCCAGTGTCACATCAACACAGTTTAGTAGCATACACACACACACACACATATATGTGTGTATATACACACACGTAAAGATGCATGTATGTGCATGAGGAGTGAGCACAAATTCAATTATGTACAAACACATATAAAAATATACACACACACACATATCACAGTGTACTGACATACTATGACACATCACAGCACACCATGTCATCAAAGAATACTGACATTTAACTCTAAAACATCACATTGTACTGTCATACTACACTATGGCACATCAGACTTCACAATGCCATCACGCTATACTTTGACATTTCCCACTGTCATCATACTGAACTATGACATCAGACTATACTACAAATCACACTATACTATGGTATATAGTATATTATGGCATATTACACTATACTATGACAGACTAATTACAATACATTATAATAAATACTGCACTATATCACAGTAGTGATAAATCACATGATACTACGACATACTATACTATGACTTCAGACTATCACACATTACGTCAAAATCCAACTGTGATGCGTCACTCTATAGTATACTTACACTATATTAACATTACACATGACAAAATATACTATGAAATTACACTATAGGATGTCACACTATAGTATGACTATACTATACTATGTCTTATACCAACACATATCACAGTTTACTGCGTCATCATACTACACTGACACATAACGCCATTACATTTCACAGTATACTATTATATATACCATACTGCAACATCACATTGAGTCACATGACACAATACTGGCATAAACTATACTGTGTCATTATACTATACTGACATCACACTATACTGTGTCATCATAGAATACTATAACTATCACATTACACTTTGCCGTATACACAGTATACAATGACTTTTCATACTGTACCATGACACAGCACACAATACTATTACATACTATACTGACATCACACTATATGTATACTACTATGACACATCACATTGTGACAAATTACAATTTGATACAGAGCTATGACATTACACTATACTATGTCATCATATTATATTATGACACATCTGACTATTCTTTTACATATCCTAAACCAGAGGTTCTCAAACTTATTACTCAAAGGTCAGCATCTGATTGATCGGATGGTAATGTGGCGAGCTGGACGTGACCTGCGGGCCACCGGTGGACGATATAGTTTAGGTCCGGATTGACCTGCTGCCCTGCTGTAGACTGTTTCACTATACTGTGACTTTTCACAATATACTTATACTATACTGTGTCATCATACCATACTATGTCACATCACACTATGTTGACATTTCATATTATACTATGTCATCATATTATACTGTAACGCATCACAATATATTATGTTATCATACCATAAAATTACTTTCACACTATAGTTTATCATACTATACTATTACATGCTATACTGGCACATTACACTATTCTCAATTTCTAATTTTTATTTATATAGTGCCAAATAACTTAAACTTTGCCAAATAAAGTTAAAAAACAAACCAGGTCATGTCCCACATTCCTTACAGTGGTGCATTGATACATATAACTGGTTATCATCTGCATAGCATTGAAAATGTATGGGGTGTTTCCTGACAATATTCCCTGAGGATTGCCAGGGTGAATAGAATCGGTCCAAGCACAGAACCCTGCGGAACTCTGTCTCTGATTCTGAACAATGTAAGACATGGCAACACTTACAGCATTCAAGTTTGAAGTCGGGTCATGGATCGCCGCAGTAGATGCATCTCTGAGGTCGTACCATGCGTGGCTCATCAAAGAAGTCCAGGAGTTAAATATACACATGCAATTTTCCCAGGTTGTGGAAAGCCTTCCATCACATTTCAAACAAAAATTACAATTAATCCACTGAGTTGAGAGTAGATGAATACTTTTGTGATGGTTGTTGTAGCCACCGATAGAGAAATTTGCTCGTACCTTCAGCATCTTTGTGTTCCCAGAGCTGGTGTTAGCGAGGAAATGACATGGCGGACTGCGAAGTAGATTCACCAGGTATTCAGTGGATGGGACGGTCATCCATAGGGAGGACATCACCTCTCTGGAGGCGGTTCCTCCTGTCAGACAGGAAGGCAGATCTGACAGGCCTTTTCTGAAAGGTGGCACAAACAAAACAGAATGAGGAGGAGGTCTTTTATCATGTTTTGGAGGCCTCTTGACACACCAGGGACATTTTTTTTTGTTCAATAAACATGAAAAAATATATTTTGTATAATATGCAACATTTAAGCTGACTACTCCGACAGCCTCCCTGCTGATTGCTTAAAGCAAAATAACTATAGCTAATGATCACTTCCAACATCTTGTGAATACATTTTGTGTGACATCGGAAAAATATCAGAATCCATCTTCTGATGTTTGCTTCATTAATCAGTCACTGGGGCGCTACCTGACTCCCACAGAACCAGCTGATACTAGCATGTGAAGCAGGAGGAGGAAAAACATTTAGTTGTCATCGACAGCAACAGCAAGTTAAGTCCTTGAAATCACTTGTAATGACTCATTCTCAACAGCAGAGGGCAGCAGGCAGCCTCTCCTGCTCAGGTTGCTGGTTTGATTCCCGTCCTGCAGGCTGAATGAACAGCAGCAGAGGTCAAAGGTCACAGGAAAAGTCTCAGACGAGCTTTCATTCATCTTTATTTTCACAGAGGAAACATTCCACACAGACGAAACATGTAGAAAAAAACTCTATGTCACTGGTGATGTCACTGTGACAGGCAGGGGGGTCGGGGTCAGGGGTCATTTCAAGGCACTATTTATTTTATGAACATAGAAACACATGAGAGGTCAGCTGAGGACGACTCACTTTCACTTTGAGCTACAGAGATCAATACTGTCATCAATACGATCAATACTGTCAGTGTCAGTGTCGGCTACAGTGTGCTCGTCTAAACCAAAACTCATCATCATCAGGGAGGTTCAGGAGTCTTAGAAGTCTCTGATCAATAATCAATACGCTTTGATAAAGGGACAGCAGTTAAATACAAAGTGAATTCTGCAGAAAACAATCAGTAAACACAAAATGTGTAAAATTCAGTAAAAGCACAGAAACAAGAAGAAAGAGTTTAAATCCGCAGTTTGAAAAGAAACAGTCTCAAAAAATGTTTAAAGCAGCTGATTTCTACAGGACAACATGTGACATGTTGGAGGTCAAAGGTCAGCGGGTGGAGACGACTGAGGCTGAATACAAACGTCTGGGTGTCACCTGACTACGTCACAGGTGTGTGTTCCTGTAAAATGTACAGAGCTGTCAGGTGTTTGCACCCTGATACCTGCTCACAGGTTTGGTGTTTTTCAGTAGGAACCAATGGGCTTGAAGCTGAGGTGAACATGCTGGTTTGGATCTGGTCATTGGATTTATTGACAATGAGAAAATGCAGAACACCAGCTCCACTTTAAAGCATGTAAAGATGATTTAGTTCACGACTGAGAATATTGAGCTTTCTGTGACGGTTAAAGATACTTGAGTGATACTATAGTACTATAAAGATAATACAGAGCTATCTGCAAAAAAATATCGCATCACAAACATCAAGTGCAGAATTTATGCAAATCAGGAGCGGCAGGGGACCTGACCTGGAGTTCACCAGATTCAACACTGTTAGTTTAGACCTGAACGTGAGATCTGATGACAACAACACAGAATAACTCCAGATTATAACTTCTTCCTTGCAGACTGAACGTGATGACAGTGAATGCATCAGCAGTCCATGAGGCCTCATCATACTCCAGTGTTTCCCATACATTGATATATCTGTGGTGGCCTGTCGCAGTCAGTCAGTGCTGACCGCCACATCTCGATTTTCTATAAAATATATAAAATATAATAATATAAAATCTCATTTCATTGTGGAGCTGCATGCAGAGCACTGATTCACTCAGCCCATCCTCACAATTTGCCTGCTCGCTCTCTCTCTCTGACACTCTTTGAAGCTAACCATGATCACGCACTAGAGGAACTATTGTTCTTGGCTTTTCCTTGCAGAGAAGACCAGCTGAATTCCTGCACTGAATCAATCCTGAGGTCACGAACGGTTCGTATCATGAACGTACAAATTCATCCAAAACTGATGCATTCAAGATAACTCTGATAAGTTCAGTCGACTTCTGTTAATAACGCACCGCTATCAATCCACGCTGTTAAGATCAAACTCGTCAAATAAGTTATCATCAAGCACGTAAGGAGAGCAGCTAATAAGAATAGCTGTGATGAAGTGAGCCGTCGCTGGTGACAACCTGGTCAAACCAGCCGCCGCTTGGACTTTGATGCACGTCTATTTGTGCTCCAACAGTACGGCAGCTCGGAGCGGCCAAAAAGGTTGAAAGACTCGCGCTCACAGTATCTGACACAAAGAGAAGCAACAGAGCTGTAGACACTGTTCAGTTATTTAACTGCCAGTTATAATACTTGAAGTGGAGCACCTTCATAATTCATCAGATTGTAATCATGTGGAAAACACAATGTTCAGAGAGACATTTGGATTCAGCCTAAATGAGACAGTCCACCTGCAAAGCCAGTCAATCAATCAATAAGTCAGTCAGTCAGTTTATGAATCAGCACAGACAGCTGTGAGACAGTCGAGGCAATCATTTCCTACAACACTTGAACTCAACACTGACCGACTGAGACTTTTCTAACACTCCTCAACCACAATGTGTGTGTGTGTGTGTTGCTGTGTGTGCGTGTATCAGAGTGTATGACAGTATGTATATATCAGTGTCTGTATATATATCAGTGCGTGTTTATGTGTGCAGCCATGCATGCTGCAGACACTGCGCTGCGGTCGCTCTGCGCTCAGGCTGCAGCTCCAACATGGTCAACAGGAAGTCACTGAACTGAGCCGCCTGGTCCAGCGGCCACTCGTATTTCTCCAGCAGGACCTCGAACAGACCCCACGGCTTCAGACTGGAGATGTGACGCAGCTCACCTGAGACAGGTACAGAGAAGTGAAACGCGTAGTGAGAGGTGAGACAAGTACTGAGAGGTGAGACAGGTGGTGATGAACACGAGAGTCTCAGCAACAAGAAGCCGGCGGACATATAAACAGAAGCAGAGGAATCAACTATGAATCCCAAGGTGTACTTCACTCACAAACGACCAATCACAGAGCTGCACACTGTGCGGTTTCTACAAAGTGTAACTTTTGGCTTCAGCTCGCCTCACAACTACAGGTTTCTGCTCAATGGCAACAACAGCTGAATTGTAGTACAGGGTATTGTAGTATTACACAGTCCTGAGCTGAGTTCAGTAACTCATTACAGAAATATTTGAAATGAAAACAGACACACAGACAGCCTGTCTCACCTCTCCTGTTGAAGTACTCTCTGGAGTACCTGCCAGACAGAGCGAAGGGCAGAGGAATCGGACCGAGCAGCTCGATGATGTGAGCGATGTGATCTGAGAACAGAGTAAAAATACACACTGAAGTAATCTCTAACACACAAAAATACTGTTTGTCATGAGTGGTCATGCCGAGCGTAATGCATCAATGTAGTACTACAATACTGCAAGAGTGTGTGTGTAGTGTGATGTATATTATAATGTGCAGTACCTTCATCTCTGGTATAATCTTCCCCTGAGTGAGGCTCAAACAAGTAATCTCCTGTCGCCAGCTCAAATGCCTGAAACATCAATCAGTACATCAGTAGGTCAATACATCAACATGTCAATGCATCAATACATTAATATGTCAATGCATTAATAGATCAATACATCAATATGTCAATACATCAATACGTCAACACGGCTATGCATCAATACGTCAGTAGGTCAATATATGTTTTCATCTGTTATCAGCATATTAACTGTCCCATTAGAGACAATAAGACACTGGACCTTCTGTATAAAGCTGAGGGCCTTCGCTCCTCCAGCAGATCAGATCACAACCAGGACCAGCTGTGATCAGATCACAACCACGACCAGCTGTGATCTGATCACAACCAGGACCAGCTGTGATCAGATCACAACCAGGACCAGCTGTGATCTGATCACAACCAGAACCAGCTGTGATCTGATCACAACCAGGACCAGCTGTGATCTGATCACAACCAGGACCAGCTGTGATCTGATCACAACCAGGACCAGCTGTGATCTGATCACAACACATCACAGAACAAATCAAATTCTGCGAACACTAGAACTGTCACAACTGCTCATAAATGACATTTGAATATTCCTTCCAAAAAGATCCAGACACGTTCAAACTATTTGAATATCTGTTTTTGTACATTATGTCCATAAGAGGGAAAACCAATACACCAAGAGACATACTACCTGTATATTATTTCAACACAAATGTATTTTAAATGATCTACTACACATTTTTATGGGCTTGTTTCATCTTGACCTAAATCTCATTTTTAACCAATCAAAGCTACGTCTCGCCAAACCCACCAGACTCCATTCACAGAAATAGTGATTTTATCATCGTAAATCCCACTTCATTCAAACCGACAAAAATGAAGTAAAACTCACTCAAACCTTCTTGGTTCATCTTTCCCCTCTTTCAACAATCATTACTAACTCTGGTTTGGTTGAATTCAGCTGGATTTTAACTGATTTCCCCAGTAAAAGAAATAAAAAACAAAAAAACAAACTGGTTTTGTGACTCTTGTCCATCATGCAGCAGGCGTGGCAATGCTGTTTTTTTACCCACATTCAAATCTTAATTTTCACGATCGAATGGACTGATTTTTTTACTATTGGAATAGAAATTGGATTGTGAGATCTGTACTACTGCACTCTGCATTATGCAGTGCCTGCTACACCATCATTATTAGCCTCAAGCTCTGCATGCTAACTGGTATGTGCATAGATGTCTATGTGTATCAGTCTTTACTTTGAGATTAATAAACAGCCTGAACAGAACACCTGGACCTGCAGCTCCTTGTCCACACTCTCACCTGATCACCAAAAATAGCGTCCTGCCCCGACACCCTGATGTGATTGCTGCCACACCCTCAGACCCATTACACATTCAGACAAACATAAACCTAACCAAACCTCGACAGAAGGCTTGGCCTCCTGGAGGCTCTCCCCTCTCTGCTCCTCAGTCCTCTCTAAAAATTGATACTGGCTAATCTCTCCTGCCCGTTCTTCATCTCTAGCTGGTGTTTCAGATCACAGACTGATTGTCTGCTTTCAGTTGTGAGGGTGGCGAGCTCCTCTATGTGTCGCTGCTCCAAAGCAATTTCATGCTCTTGCTTTGCTATCAGCTCCTCTTGAGCACAGAACAGTTTCTTAGCCTCCTCCAGTTTGTACTGAATATCTTGCACAGCTGTCGTCACGTTTCTGTTCTATCTGCTGATAGATATTCATTCATTGCATGTTTTATCTCTCTTACATTGAAGCTGGGCCTGTTCGACACAATAGGCTTGCTGAGCGTCCTCATGTTGATGCTGTAGATCACACACGGTTGCCCTCAGCTGTTCACTACCTACTTCTTTTGTGTTACATTTGGATTCAAGCAGAGCCAGATCAGCAGCGAGAGTCTCTTTCTGCTGATTCAGAATCTTCTTATTGTCCAGAAGACTCTGCTGCCTCCAGCTCCTTCATCCTTCCTCACATCAGTCTCTGTACGATTCCTCTGTTATCTCTGAACCGCACAGACGAGCGTCAAAATTACCCTAAGGCCTAGTTACTTTAGGAGAGAAGTTCTTCACGGCCTCTGAAATGGGAGAATTTATCCGCTCATAAATTCAGGGAAGATAAATCATAGTCACTCCATCTGTTAGACGTCCATAAAATAAAAGTCAGCAGCAGTGATGACGCAGGTCTGTCTCAACCTTCATCAGTAGAGTTATCACACGGACAATTAAAGCGCTTTTACAGACCCATACTGAGGCGCAGTTCATCTCGTGTCCACTGGATGTCTCCACCTGCAGGTCACTAAAGGCCATTCATGGACACAGCAGCTTCCTGCTGTTGTTGGTGTGACTGATGACTTATGTTTACAGTAGAGCTTTGTTAATACAGCTACTTATATAAGCTGGTCAACTATCACAGAAAGTGATGGAAGCTGAGCCATTTTCCTCGTTAACAGGCTGATCAAATAGATCACGTGTTAAAATTAGCAGCATGCTAACAAATGTAAGCTAATAAACAGAACACCTATCAGCCTTTGAACAGGTGACTGTGCAGGTAGACCTGTGATTTCAAACATTGTGTAGGCTACTTTTAAAGTCCAGTTCACAGTTTAGAGACGTTCACTACATCAAACAGTATTCATCATTCCACCATATCTGAATAGAGACTAAATTTTATCAACCAATCACACCACTTCCCAAACTTTGTAAAGTTCAAACTTTCACCAGAAAGGGTAGCCAGGGGCATCAGAAAACTAAATTATGCAGTAGCACAGTTGTCCCAGTCACATACACCTGTGTGTGTGTGTGTGTGTCTGTGTGTGTGTACCATGCAGGCGGTGCTCCAGATGTCAGCAGGTGGTCCGTACTCTGCTCCAATCAGAACCTCCAGAGCTCTGTACTGTCTGGTCTGAATGTCCTCAGTGAAGTGTTTGTGCTGGTCGAGAGACATACAGAGAGAGAGAGAGAGAGAGAGAGCTGTCTGATTGGTTTCACACTGACACTACAGAGAGGAAGAGGAGGAGATGATGAAGGTGTCTCACCACCCAGCATGCATTTCCCAGATCAGCGATCTTCACTCTGAGTTTGTGGGCGTTCAGAGGATCCAGAGGACTGAGGACGAAGTCTGAAGCACTGAACACTGAAACACACAAAAACATTAAATGTGATTCAGCGTGATTCAGAAACACGTCTAATGTCCAGACTGTGTGTAAATATACCATGTGTGTATACTGTGTGAAAATATACTGTGTGTGTGTATACTGTGTGTAAATATACCATGTGTGTATACTGTGTGTAAATATACCGTGTGTGTATACTGTGTGTAAATATACCATGTGTGTGTATACTGTGTGTAAATATACCATGTGTGTATACTGTGTGTAAATATACCATGTGTGTGTATACTGTGTGTAAATATACCATGTGTGTATACTGTGTGTAAATATACCGTGTGTGTATACTGTGTGTAAATATACCATGTGTGTATACAGTGTGTAAATATACCGTGTGTATACAGTGTGTAAATATACCATGTGTGTAAATATACCATGTGTGTATACTGTGTAAATATACCGTGCGTGTATACTGTGTGTAAATTTACTTTGTGTGTATACTGTGTGTAAATACACTGTGTGTAAATATACTGTATATCTGTGTGTTTTCTCACCGTCTCGCCCACTCGAGTACCCTGACTGAGTAGAAAGTGCTGACTCAGACGTTGCTGACATCACAGAGCTGGAGAACCCTGATAGGCCAGAAGCGGGGCTGGAGAACCGATCAGGGGCGTGGCCATTACACCTGTCCTCCAGCCAGGAGCTGGTGGACTCTGGGCTCGCTTTGCTGTTGGCTGTGGAGCAGGAAGTGTTGCCAAAGATGATCAGAGACTGAGAACAAAGTAGAAGTACAACTAAAGCAGCACAAAGAATACATCTTTTAATATAATTATAAATAAATTCAGGCGTCAAGGGGTTAACCTGTTTGTACCTTTAGAGTGTTAAAGAATAATATAGACATGTAACTCATATGTTATAGTGACACACACCAGTGTTTTCCCCCAAAAAAGATTTAATTTATGTTATTGAGCTAATTTATGTGCACTGGTTTCTTTCAGCTCAGTTCAGTGAGAGTCTCGACTGTTTTGCTGTCATCTCTGCTCGTGTTGGTTTCAGTCCTGTGGTTCACGGAGGGCGGAGCAGAGCAGAGCGACAGGTGAGGAATGATAACGTTACTCGAGTTGATGACAACTCGTTACGTTCATGCAAGTCAAATAAAAGCTTCCCACCAAGGATAATTTATACTTTATCCATCAAAAACCAAAGATGGACAGACCCCAAACAGGAAATGAGCTTAGCCAAAGCTAGCCAACTAGTGAGCTAGCTCCAAAAGCCAGTTGCTGTGATGTTAGCAGTTAGCATGCTAGCTAACACAAATAAGTTTCTGTAGGTCTCTTCACATCAAGCAGATTACACGGTCACTGAACTTATGTGCAGCTGCTAAATGAATGAGAGTTACAGATAAAAACAGGATAATATTGCCATCAGCTGTCAGTTTGCAATGCAGCAACTAAGCAGCTGCGTCAGTCAGTTAACGCACTGTATGTGTTACACAACGGGTGCATCTCCGCTGCAAATCACAGAGAGATGAAATCGCTTCCTGCAACTGGGGGTCATTGACATGTACGCAACATCTGATCTAAAGCATGCACTTGTGAGAGGGCCTAACAAAGGTGGACAAAGTGCACTGATAGGGAAAAATAGGGGAAAATTAGGGCCGTTTGTGCATTAAAAGTATTCGGATCAACACACACCTGCAAATCCAGCTTCTCTCACGTGAACGCCATAAAAACAAATGCTCGTGGCTACTCGACAAACAAGCGCTTGCACGACAGTTTGTGGATTACCCTAACTTCATATGAACCCAGCCCAGTCAAAGAAATGCAATCTTTCTTTCTTAGCCTACAGGCGTGCGGGCTAGGCCTGTCTGTGCTGACTGATCTGTGGGAGTTACAGACAACTGGACAGTGTTGAATGGATGTGTTACCGTTTGTCTGTTTACAATGAGTGAAATAGTTCATTGAAGACGGAGAAGACAGAAAACATAAAGATGGTTATAAAGCGAAGTAAACATATTAGCCATGTGCTCATTGAGCCAGTGTTGATTACTCTCCATCTGTAGCAGTCTGTAATTATATCTGTGACTGTGTTCTCCGTCATTCAAATCTGTTCTTTGTACACATTTTTGCTTTGTTCACTGCCAAGCTCTGATGATGCAGCAGCCTTCTGAAACACCTTCACCAGGTCAAAGCAATACTGGTAAAGTCAGAGTGTACTCACAGTTAGCGTCTGTGTCGTCAGGTTGTAACAGCATACCGTCCTCCTCCTCCATCCTCTGAACACACAACAAAACAGAAACATTTATTTTGAAGGGAGCCTTTTGTTACTTCCTTTTTTCTGATTGGCTGCTGTTACACTGCTGCTCATTAACAGAGGAGTAATACGTCCTGGCAGTGGTAGTTATACAGGATGCAGTAACAGCAGCAGCACTTCAAAAGTACTACAGTTGTATTAGAGTAACACAAGTTTATAAAATACAGACATTTCCAAGTGTAATGAAATGTATCAGAACAACATTTAAAAACAACAAAATGGTTAATAAAACTGATTAAAACAGAATAAAATAATTATAATAAAATGAAACACAAGAGAGACACAACAGGTGGACGCTGCATATATCACAGGAGTATCACAGTAATACTACAGTACCTGTATATCCACCAGTCTCTCCTCCAACAGTCTCTGCTGACGCTTCGCTTTCCTCTTCAACTTCTTCTTTTTGTTCTTAGACAGTTTGCCAACCTACACACAGACCATCACACACAACAAACACACCAACACACACATTTACACACAGACAGACAGTCAGACAGAGAGATGGTGGAGAGAGAGAGAGAGAGAGAGAGACAGCACAACAAAAAGTGAAGTTTCTACACATAGACACTATAACACCATTGTTTAAGTGCTCACACTCACACACACACACACACATACACATACCTTGTGTTACTGACACTACACACTTGTGTGTATGACTGGAATCAAACCACTGATGTATCCATCACAGGATACAGTGAGCAGCTTCACCAGCTGACTACAGTCTGGATGTTCTGATGTTAAACATGCTAAATTATATTTTGGGCGTTTATCCAATCAGATCACAGCTTATCACAGCAGGTTAACAACACCTGAAGCAAGTTCTCAATCTGAAACAGCAGTAGCCAACGAGAACACAGCAGGCATCTTGACACTTACCTGTAGATCCCTGGGAGCCATGCTAACTAGAGAGAGAGACACACAGAGGCAGACAGACAGGGAGAGAGACAGAGAGACAGAGAGAGAGAGAGAGAGAGACAGGAAGAACATCAGAAACAGAGGAAATCAAGATGGAAGACAGTCGAACAGACAGACGGACAGGTTTGATTGCCAAGAAAGAGAGACCAGGAGAAGAAGGAGACAGTCTAGAAAGCAGACAGACAGACAGATGACAGACAGGTAGCAGTCTGTCTGAACAGGCTGGAAACCACAGCTCCCAGTAGGACTGCTGTCTGACTCCAGTGGAGACAAAGACTGTAAAACTCAACTCAGAAATATCAAAGAGTCCAGATAAGGTCAAGACAAAACATTTCAACTGAAGACTGCGTCATGAATCGATCCAACCGCAGCTTGATCGATTAACTGATCAGTTCCTGAGTCCCTCCACACCGTGTGATCCCAGATATCTCACAGCTTCACGTCATTTCACACAGCTGGTCTGATAAGATCTTATCTCGTCTTGATTTACCGGCTGTTCTGACTGGAACTCACAGAACTTGATCTCACGCTGGAGGTTTAACCTCTCATCTCAAAAGTTTACATGAATGTTTTTGTCGTAGATTTAGTCAGATTTCTTTCTTTGGTACGACAGCAAAGTGGTGCAGAACTCTCTGTTCAAACCACTGTTACTATCTGCTAAAACATCTTCTGGAGTCCTCACACAGAATAAACCAGTACAAACACTTAGTATCACACTAGTATTCACAGTTTTCTGTCTTGTCCTTCTGGCCAATCACATGGCTTGCTCCTCACCTGATGACCCTGAAGGGGGCGGGGCGCCAGCTCTTTGCCAGATGGTTGCCTCAGCTGCCAATCTCCTGATGTAAACCTCATCAACATCCAATAAGATGTTCTCTGGTTTGATGTCGGTGTGGATGATCTTACACTTAGTGTGGAGGTAGTCCAGACCCTGCAACACCTGCAAGCACACAACCGAGTCACTGCTGAGGTGAACATGAGTCTGAGTCAGTGTGGTCACGTCCGAGTCACTGTGTGTGCTACCTGTGTGATGATGGTCTTGACACAGACCAGAGGAAGTCCCATGTAGTTTGACTTTATGATCCATTTCAACAGCTGATGACCCAGAACCTCCAGAACCATACAGACATCTGAAAGAGGCTGAGGAAACTACTGATCAACAGACAGACAGCCAGCCAGCCAGCCAGCCAGCCAGACAGACAGACACAGACAGACAGACAGACAGGTGACCATGAAGGATACGGACTCCATTGACCCCAGAGATCTTGAAGTCGTCAATCAGTTGGACAATGGTTTCTCTGTAGGGGTCAGAGGGGTCGCTGTCTCTCACCTGTATACAAACAAATGCCTTAATTAAAAATCAGTATGTTCCTTGTCAGAGGACACTTGGTTTTCAATACTCAAATTGGTCAATTCAACCTCACTCTGTGCATGTCATTGCTTAATTCAATTTAAAGTGGTTCACAGGGCCCATATCTCAAAAGCAAAACTATCCTCCATATACCCAGATATTAGTCTATACCGTGTCAAATGTAAAAATGTGGAAGCATCCCTCATCCACATGTACTGGTCCTGTTCAAGCCTTAACAAATATTGGGGGAAGTTTTTCATACACTTTCCTGGGTGTTAAACATTAATTTGGAACCAAACCCACTGACTGCTTTGTTTGGGGTCATGGGAGGGGGAGGGGTGAAAAAATTAACTACGACTAAGGAGCGCACTTTATCCTTCGCCTCCCTTTTGGCTCGACGAGCAATTCTGCTCAGGTGGAAGGATACCTCCCCTCCCACTCATGAACAATGGTTGGAGGACATGCCTGCCTTAAATGTCCTGCCTTAAATTGGAGAAAATTAGATACTCACTTCAACAATCTAATAAGAAGTTCCAGAAGACATGGGGTCCCTTTCTAGAAGCATTCCAGAACCTGTAATGACTTGGCCCTTGAATACAGCTCCACTTTTTACTCTCTGATTACATATGGTAATACAGTGATCTGATACAGCGACTAGTGAACTGGCAGTGACAGGGGAGGGATTTATTTATTGTTATTTTATTTTTATTTTTTTTCTTATATATGTTATTTGTGCATGCTGTGATTGATGTACACCTTGATTCATTTTCTGTCTTTGTAACACCTATGTAGTGCTGCACATTTATTATATTGACAAAACTTCAATAAAAAAGATCTTGAATTAAAAAAAAAAACAGTATGTTACGGCCCTGCAGCAAATGTTACACAGTCTGGTAACGGTCCAAGGCCTGGGGGGTTGGAGTGTAAGAGTCACAGATACAATCTGTCTGCGAATGAGACTCACACATCTGAGCAGTTTGATCTCGTCCAGAGCCGTCTCAGTGTAATGTGGAGCACTCTTTACCACCTTCAACGCCACGAACCGCTTCTTCCTAAACACACAGAGATTCAGGGGATGTGACGGGATGGTAACAGAATCTGCTAAATCAAAAAGACACTCATAGAAATGAAGACAAGATGTATGTGTATATCATGTCGTACTGCAGGTCCCAGCAGAGCCAGACAGTAGAGAAATGTCCCCAACCCAGTTTTCTGACCACATGGTACCTCCCGTTAAACAGATCACCAATCTTCACTGGGTAGTAACCACCTGGAACACAAACAGAAAAGAACAAACTGTAGAGAACACAGCAGGGACAGGGAGACACTGTACACATCACTGAGAAAAGGGGGGCTGAGAAATTTTGTACTGGTGAGCAAGAGGGTCGCCTCTATGGGATTGAGGGTCCCTGAGACAAATTCTTTGCATGTTGTCTTTACTTATGGACCAAACAGCAGTTCAGGAGTTCAGAGTATCCGCCCTTCTTCGTCTCTTTTTCAGATCCTGGATAGGGCACCACTTGGGGACGATTGGGAGAAACAGCCTGCCTGATCTGAACCTGAGAGATGTCTTGTTGCCAGATTCCTGTGCTAGTCATGGATAGTCCACCACTAACACCATGTTGAGGCAAAACGTTGATCAACTTTGCAGCCGTTTCAGCCAATCTGCGGAAGTATGTCTTACTCATTCAGGTTAAGAGAGAAGCAGAGCTGCCGGCTGATCACCACAAGCTGATGGAGGAGACGATGGAAGAGACCCAGTAAACCCAAACATGTGCTGGTCTGGCAGAGGTCCCAAGGTCTTAATCTTCCTCTAGAAGAATTTCTAGAGGAGTCTGGGGACATGGAGTGCAAGCCCCAGTTGTGCTCAATGTTGTGGTCAGAAAACTGCAAGTGCCTGTTGTACAACTGGCAGTGAAGGAGGTCGTGAAGCTGAAGAAGGAGTCCTTTCAGACAGATTGAGCCAGGAGACTCCTGAAGCAGACAGGTGTCAAGAGGTGGAAAAAACACTTTGAGGAATTCCAAAACCGACTGACATATTCTCCGGAGGGTATTGTGAAGGTTTCTGTCAGGCTACAGGGGTCATAGGAGTTTATGCATCCAGTTAGCTGAGTGAGCTGAGGTGGTTCAGCATCTGACCAGCATTCTCCTTGTTGAGGAGGGGCGTATGTGCCTTCAGGGTCAGCCCCAGAACACACTAGAGGGATCATCCCATCAGACCCTTGGGACACCACGGTATTCTCCGGGAGGATCTGGAGGATGTATGGGTTTGGGGCACATCTTTGATGAGAGTAGTATGAGACCCGACACAGAGAAAGTTGCTGGGATAGGAAGATTTCCCACGACCTCAAAACAGATCAGGACTCAGGCGGGTCCATAGAATGGTCTACTATACGGCCAAACAAACAACGATCACATGTGTACGTCTGAAACAGCGGGTCTGAAGCTTGGGCATGCATAAATGAAATGAAGAGAACTATTCGAGAGCTTGCAAGGTCACCATGCTGTATCAAAAAATACAAAACTGATAATACCAAATGAAAACATTGGCAGCACCACTGCGGGTCTGGAACCCTGCTCAGTCACTTCTATTTTCAGTTAAAAATTGGGAAATAAACTCACCTTTGCAATAATCTGAAGGGTCCTCCTGCTCTTCATCGTCAGAGCCCAGCAGCTGTATAGGGGGCGGGGTCAACTCAGGAGGAGGTGGGGTCAGAGTCGGGGGAGGTGTGGTCAGTTGAGGGGTGGCTGATGACATCATGGGAAGCAGACTAATGGGGGGGCCCAGAGAGTCAAGGGAGTGGAGAAGGGAGGCGGAAGAGGAGCAGACAGGGGAGTGGAGGTGGGAGGAGACACTGGAGGTGAAGGTCACCGAGGTCAGCAGGAAGGGGTCAGGGTGGGAGGGGCTTAACGGAGGGCTGGGTGGAGCTTTGGCAGGATGCTGGGCAGAAACTGATGGTAATTCAGAGGCATTGTGGGTAATTTTGTGTGGCACGGTTGGAGGCGATTTGAAGGGATCTGTTTGGCAGTCAGAAAGACTCCCGGTGACATTTTGAAGAGTTCTGTGAGAATTGTGGGTAATAGTATGGTTAACAGTTGGCGGTGATTGGCTGTGACTGTGGGCGGGATTTTGAGATGTGGCAGGAGGTGATCGGCTGAAAATCTGAGTCACAGGAACTGTCACATCTAGAGAGGGCAGTGGGGCAGTCTGGAGGGTACTTTCAGCAGGTACCATGGGTGCTACAGGGATATCTACTGCGTCTATAAAGGCTGGTGTGGTCTTGAGGGTGCTCTGTGGAGGTGGTGAATGGGTTCGGGGGACACTCTGGAGGGACAGCAGGGTGGTTTCAGTGGGTAACGTGGTGGTGCATGGAGAGTTCTGTCGAGGTGCTGTAGTGGATTCATTGAGGTCTTCAGTATATGCTGGCATATTTCCTGGTGATGTGGTGGTTTCTGGAGTATTTTGGGGGGGCAGCCGGGTGGTTTGAGGATAACTCTGCAAGTCTGTTGGGGGGAGGCTGCTGTTGGCATTTAGACTCCGAAGGTCACAGATATCATCAGGCCTGAAACAGAGGAAATTAGGGTATTACACCAGGGCTCCAGAGGAAGATCGTCTGTGAAACAGGTGATCTGACATCACACTGAGCTCACTCAGTGATTGGTCAGCTGTGTGGAGATGACAAAGTAGGCGGGGTTTGAACTTCTCTCTGTTATTCAAACACTATAAAACGTGCTGACTTCTCCATAATTAAACACTAGCAAACGCGCTGCTTTCTCCATATTTAAACACTATAAAATGTGTTGTTATCTCCATATTTAAACACTATAAAATGTGTTGTTATCTCCATATTTAAACACCATTAAAAAGTGCTGTTTTCATCATGTTTAAACACTATGAAAAAGTGCTGTTATCTCCATATTTGACACAAATCTCCCCCTCCCCCCTTGATGATGATGGTTTCACTCCACCTTACGTGTGGACAATCATACAAACCAGTTCTGATGGAGGATGAAGTGACCCTGAAACCTCTCAGCCTCCTCCTTAATTTCATCTGACTCAGAGGCTCCAGAAACTAAATCTGGTCTGGCAAAACATTGAACCTGGCTCAGCTTTTATGGAAATGCAAAGCAAGTTCATCCAGCAATGCAGCCAATCAGATACCAGACCTGTACCTGTACAACACGCACACACCAACCCGAGAGTGTGTTGTAGCATTGGGATGTTTTTATTCTCAACACCTGGTGATGACGTAATGACAATGTACAAATAGTCAGGTGTGCTTCTGCATGAAACAGACAACATGGGTCACACACACACACACACACACACACACACACACACACACACACACACACACACACACACACACACACACACCTGCTCCATGACATCTCTGAGTCATGGACATTGTTGAAGTTAGCCTGAGCCACACTGAAATAGACACACGTGTACGTGTGTGTGTGTGTGTGTGTGTGTGTGTGTGTGTGTGTGTGTGTGTGTGTGTGTGTGTGTGTGTGTGTGGGGATCATGATTCAGTCTCTGGTTCTATTATGGGAGCTGTGTGTCTCTGGGCCAAGCACCGAATCTGTTTCTGTCAGCAGCAGCCCTGCTAGCTTAGCACAAGTCAGCTGCCTTCAAGGTTTTAAGTAGTGAATTTACCAATCACCATGAAAAGTGCCCCTGCTGGCCTCCACTGATATTTTTTGAATTACAGTTCAAAATGTGCTCTGAATTTGTTACTTGGTCAATATTCATTAACTGAGCCCAGACTTTTGGCTTAGGTTAATTAATTTTCACCTCCAAAAAATTAAGAGAAGAGTCAATTGAGGTTCTTTTAGGTACAAATTAAGTTATGGATTTATGCTATTTCATCAAATTTAAGAGGTTTATACTCCTTACATCCAACCAGCTGCAGTGGTTTTTAACTGGCTTAAAATGTGGCTGAACGTTCACACAGTTTCTCTGACGGTCCCTCAATAACAAACACTCCAACACTGCTCCACCATGTGGGGCTACAATGCATGCTACTAGCCACAGACTGTTTCTGTGAATGGAGTCTGGTGCTACATAACAGCTGTTTCTGTTTAAACTAAATGGTCAGTCTCTGTAAGGATCATTTCCATTATGTTGTCAGATGCTTAGACAAACAATTTGAGCCTGTCATCTAAATCTAAATAAATTGCATTGTTTCGTGGCTACCAGCTGCGGCATTCTTGCTAAATACTGATAAAAAACTTCTAAAATTGTTGTCTCCATTAGGCACTTGGACACAAAAAGTAGGTAAATAGGGTCCATAATCGCATAATATTCAATCAGTATTCCTCCCGTTTATCCGTGGACCAACTGGAAACTCTGCACACTACCTCACTTTGATCGGCTGAAACGAGCAAATAATTCAACGTCCTGGTGTAGGACATGACGTTATTTGTTTATTTTGTGATGTGTAGGTATGTAGATCTTTTAAAAGAGGTCTGTACTGAAAGAATTTACAAGTAGTACGTCTCTCGTATTGTTTTTCCTCTTATGGACATAATGTGCAAAAATAGACATTCGAATGGTTTGAACCTATGTGTTTTTTTAATCTAATGACAGTGTTTCCATGACAACAGTATATATATGTTTTCAACTGCATTCCTGTCTAAATGAATAGGCCACAAAGTATCATAAACATGCCTCTACATACGGCTCTCCTTGATAAGGTCATCCTCTGCCCTGAAACTCATTGATTCTTTGCAATGGTTTTACAGATAGCTGGTGCAACATATGCCTGACAGTAAACACCACTGTTTCCACCATGAGGCCAATCAAGATCATCAAACTGAAAACTGAATCAACACAGAGAGACAGACAGGAAGGAATGTAGCTCAACACCCCCCAACACACACGTGCACACACGCACACAGCTAAATTTAGGCTCTGAGTGCGAGTGTACGGCAGTCAGCAGTGTGTGTATGGAGGTCATCACTGTGTCTGGTCTCATGTCTCTGCCGGTTTCTCACCGGTTCTCGTCTGTTCGGACTCTCCGGTGTTTTTTGCCCCTCCGTCTGTGTTTCTTGCCAGCGGTGGCAACGTTTCCACTTCCTGCACCAACTGCTGTTGAGAGGAGGAACAGCAGAGTTAGAGCCACATTCATTTTCTGTGATTTGACAATCTACAGCTCTTCCAGCAGCTCATCAACATTCAATTACACAACAAACTCCATTTAATAATTTGAAGATTTAGTCATGTGTTCCTGATCCTCCAGGACCAGGACCTATATTCCCATTTATGAATTAAGAGGACTCACTCTTTACTTTGGCGTTCACACCATACACCAAGCTGCATAAATTGCACTGAAGCAGCCATGCAGGCTATCATACATGTGGCCTAGTTATATACAACACAACTCCTCAGAACCACAACAAAACATCAGTAAAACATTCACACAAACACCATTCATGAAACTATAGTGCCGAACACACACCACCATTCAAACATGAATTACCACCTGTCCACAAAGCTTTCATTCAGCATACAAACCACAGACAAGAGTGTGTTTGAACCAAGTGTGGTTAACCTGTCAACCAGAGTGCTATTAACACATCCTGGAGGGTGGCAGTGACCACACAGAGCCAATAATGAAAGGACCACATTTGACTTCAGTTAATCAGAAGCCACCCGGAGAATAACTGCTGAGTTTACCAGCAAACATTCGTCCAGTCCGGGAGGAGAGCCATCAGCCGATCTGCTGGAAAGCCAAACAGGTAAAAACGCCAGATTTTTGATGGAGTCTGGCTGAACCAGAGATCCTGATCTGCGTGCGCTTGAGACAGCAGCAGCAGTCACAGGCTGGTACCGTTAGCTAACGCTAGCTAGCTTAGCACATTAGTCCTGCTCTCTGGAGTTCAGCGTGCTGTTTAAGCGGTCACTGAATCAGACTCGAGCTGCACCGATGACACTGACAGCTGAACCAGGACACCGGCCTGGGTCATGAGTACCTTACCTATCAACATCCTGGCTCCCGGTCCTCGAACCGAACCGGGTCAGAGCGACGTGTCCCAGCAGGCTCGTTACCCTCCGTAAGCCGGTTAAACTTCACCAGAAACCGCCGGTGAAACCCGGAGACAGTCCTCCTGAGGGTGGTTCAGATCGTCCAGAAACTGACCCGGTTTAGAGCGGGTCAGTGCAGTGCAGCGTGGTGAACATGAGCCAGTGGCCTGTCAGTTAGCCCGTTAGGTAACAGATGACGGTCAGTTAGCTCCGTTAGCTCCAGCTGCGGATCAGCGGGTCTACCTTAAGTCCATGCACGGTCACTACCGTCTCTGTACCGTATCAGTAATGTACGGGCTTAATGTGAGGTCCACTCGGTTATTCTAGGTGTGTTTTCTTCGGTCCTATGGTTCATGTACTCAACAGCTGCATAGTCTGATACCGGACACCGGGATTTGCGCATGCGCAGTGACCGGACACGCTGGCTTTCCAAACTGGGACCAGTGGCGGATCTCGAACATTTTGGGCATGGGGCCGGGGGCTGGGGTCCCCACATGAAAATGTAGAATATCTCTGCAGGTAAATGACATCAGAAAACAGACAGTAGGCTAACTAAAAGCATGAGTTTGCTTCAGCACTGTTGTTTATGTGCTGTTCAATTCTGCTAGCTCTCTTAGCTAGTACAACAAAAGGACAGTTAGATGCAGACTCTCAAATATCTGGGGCCATATTCATATAGATTACTCATACAGCGAGTCACTCTTAATGATGAAATTCTAAGAAAAATCTTTGAATGATGACATTTTCTAAGAATTTCCTCTCACAGTTCAGATAAGATCCTGGTAAAGATCAAAGTTATTCATAAAGCCACTCAGGCCTTCAGAACAGGTGTGAACAGGTGACTGTGCAGGTAGACCTGTGATTTCAGAGATCCTGTGGGCTACTTTTAAAGTCCTTTTCACAGTTTATTTTAAAGAGATGTTCATTACATTAAACAGCATTCATCATTCCACCATGTCTGAGACTAAATCTTATGATCAGGCCCTTTAATTTCACTGTTATCAGTAAGAATGTCTTTTTTATCGACCAATCACACCTTTTAGAAGTATGAGTCACACCTAGTGACGAGGTCGAGCTCGCCTCTTCACTAAGGTCAAAGCTTCTGTCTATTCTTTGCTGAATTTTCCTAATTTTCATGTTGACTTGGAAATGAGCCTTAGTACTGCGTTTATCTCATTATTAGACTCAGCTGGCTTCTGTCAGAGTGTATATGAACCCACTCAATGTTTTAACCACACCCTCCATCTTCTGACATATTGAAACTGAACATTTAATAATCTCTTCACAGAATTCTCTTTTATCGAGCCATCAATTAAAAACTTTTGTATTCCTATTACCAGACTACCTGCCATTGGGCAAAAATCTGTTAGTGCTGTAGTTAAATTTAAGGACGTGATCCCATCAGTATTTAATTAAATGTCTTAATATAACAGAGGACTGCTAAGATAACTTAGTCCCTTCCAAACTGATCATCTGGTTGATCATATGACACTCGACTCTGTTGCCCACCTAAAAAAGAAGATTGAAGCAAATGCCACAAAAAGTTGAAAGGAAACAGCGTTCCACCAGTTAGGAAGTTTTCCATCTCGTCTGGCAGGAC
This sequence comes from Chelmon rostratus, assembly GCF_017976325.1. Taxonomy (NCBI): domain Eukaryota; kingdom Metazoa; phylum Chordata; class Actinopteri; order Chaetodontiformes; family Chaetodontidae; genus Chelmon; species Chelmon rostratus. Next base: position 26,816,133 of record NC_055667.1, on the reverse strand, counting down.
AGTCTTAAAACATGCAGGAAAGCCCTCTGTGGTGCCAGAGCAGCCTGTTAATCTTCACTAACAGAGGAAAACAAGAACAATCCCAGATTTCTCTTCAGCACTGAAGCCTGGCTGACAGAAAGTCATAATTCCATTAAACCCAGAATTCCCTTAACCCTCAGCAGTAATGGCTTCATGAGCTTCTTTAATGATAAAAATCTCACTATTAGAGACATAATTCATCACCCCCTGCCCTCAATTGGTACTGATTTGTCTTCAAATTAGAAACTACAAATACAGTAATTAACCCCATCATATTTTTAGACAGATTTTCTCTTGTCGTCCTTCACCATCTAATTTCAGTTCTTCATCTCAACCATCAACCTGTATTTTAGATCCCATCCCAGCCAAGATGCCTAGTTGGCTCTTCTTCATTAGCTATGATCAACCTGTCTTTATGAACAGGCTACGTACCGCAGTCCTTTAAAATAGCTGTAATTAAACCTCTTCTTAAAAAGCCTGCTCTGGTACAGTTATGTGTCATCTGCATAACTATGGAAACACACACTGTGTGTCACCCTCCAATGACGCCACCCAGTGGCAGCATGTACAGTGAGAATAGTAATGGACCAATCAGCTTCCTGCAACCCCAAAACAGATCTCATGTTTCTCAGACACACAATCTCCAAGACTGACTTAAAACTTTCTCGATTTGATGTTTAACACGCAGACAGACAGACCAACCAACTGCTCAACACAACTGGTTAACATATCATGGTTAACCATATCAAACGCTGCACTGAGGACAAGAACTGAGACCTTATTTTCATCAGAATTCAGTCTGAGAACTGGTCTGAAACTATCTATTTCAGTATCTTACTGATGAATGGAAGGTTGGAAGGTCGGCCTATAGTTAGTGAGAGCATTACTATCTAGGTTGGGTTTCTTTTACAACAACTGCTTTAAACACATCTGGGCCTGTTTTGCAGAGATGCATTTATAATCTTCAGGACTTGAAACACTGTAAAACACCTGTTTCAAATATGCTGTAGGTGCAGGGTCAACACAGGAGGTGGAGACTCAGTGACAGTCTTGTAGACCTCAGTTGCTGTAATACAGGGGAATTTTCCCATGGTTCCATTTTTGTTCATTGCAGCAATGTTGCCTCCAACTGAGTTTATTTTGTTGTTGAAGTAAGAACGAAGTTCATAACAGTTTTAAAGAACTGTGGACAGGTGGGGGCAGTGCTGAGTAGCAAGTCAATAGTGGAGAATAATATTCTAGAGTTTCCAGTTACATCAAGATACTAAATTTTTGCAAGGAGAAGATACTGTGTGTGAGCGAAAGATTAACACGACATACATACTGTATGTTGATGATCTTCCTGAAATATCATCAAGATGGATATTGAGCGCAGAAGACAAAAATATATATTTCAGGATTCCCCGGAGCTCGTGATAATGTCTTTATAGGAGCATACTGGGCACTTAAAGTTGGCATCAGATGTCTGGTTATGCTCATAATCTTGTTGACTTATTCTTTGGTCAGATAAATTTAAATAATGATTTCTTTAGTTTTTACTGTTTTTAATTTAGACCATGCTCCTGAAGAGCTGTCTACATTACAGATAGCTGCTTTTGTAGAAAAATTTTCATATTCCTTGAAAGTATTGAAAAAGTATTGTTTTTGTATCAGTACTGAAACTTGGCTATCATATAAGAAAAAAAAAAGTATGAAGACATTTAAAAATAATACCAAGCTCTAGTAATAACACAAGTCCACAGACAGAGAACTGTTAAAATTATAACTTTATTTTTACATGATAAAAATTGTGTTTGGCCTCCTGCCTCTTAACAATAAAAACACATCTCCATTGCAGACTCATCCTCCTCATCATCATCAGGTATTTACAGGCACATTTACACACTGTTAGCAAACTGTACACAGTCAGTAGGAAAGCAGTCTGTGCTTCAGTACAACTGATCCTGGATTTATTTTATACAAACCCTTTAAAGTTTTTATTCCCTTGTAGAAAAGACGCTTCAGTAACAAACAGAGCTCGGCCATTCAGAGCTGAGAATCTGTTTCATCATGTCCCAGAAGATTAGAAAACTGTACAGTGATCAGGAGGTCAAAGGTCAAACTTTGTCAAACCTTCATCCTCCATTTACATATATCATCAGTGACACGGCAGAGTTTAAACTCTTCCTTTTGCCTTTACTGAACAAAAAAATTGCTTGAAGAAGCACCATAAATCTTCATGATCATCATCACATGCATGCAGAAGTCTAATCTGATCAAAGAACTACAACTATGGGTCAAACACAGGCTCAAAAACACACACAAGGCAAGAACACAGAGCGGAGACATTCAGATTAAACAGCGATAATAATTAGAAATAGTAGAAGACGGAGAAGAAAAGTACAGACGCTGCAATCAGTCAGCAGGAAGATCATTCAACAACCATCTCATTTTACAACAAAATCTGACAATTTTCTGTTTCAGTTCAGCAGCAGACACCACTGCTAACAGTCAGAGTCTGTTTATTTATTGCCTGATGGGTTCAATCTCAGTTAGAGTCTTTTTACACTGAAACATACAGCACAAGTCCAGGAAGTATCTTGTCAGGATGCCAGGAAGTATCCTACCAAGAAAGTCCAGGAAGAATCCTGCCAGGAGAGTCAAGGAGAGTCCAGGAAGTATCCTGTCCCATTCTGTGGTGACAGTAGAGTTGCACATGTAGACTAAATGAAATTGACGGAGTCTTCCACACTCACTGAATCACACTAACAGCTAAAACAACAAACTGTTCCCATGGAGACACAACTGATGATCTCCAGGCTGAATCCAAACCTCCACGTGAATATATCCATGCATCCATCCTCAGAGGCAGCAGCGGGATAAACTGCACTCTGAGATGAGACCTCTGACCTGACATGTTCCATGTTATGTAGGTTTGTGCAAGTGTCTCTCCAAAAAGGAGGAGGATTACTTAATGAAGATTAACATCAGTCTGTCATGCTTTTTGTAAAATATGACATATGGATTCTATTGAATCACAAGGGGGGGAAGTGACAAACCTGCAAAGTATAAGAAACATGCTCTAGCAATGACTGTATTTATTCTATCTCTGCCATCATTTTCATGGTCAGCTTCTGCTACCAGCTGTCTGACTGCCAGCAGCCTCTCTCAAACTGTGTCACTCATGTGTTCACGTCCTCCAATTATACACAAATAAACTAAGTGCTTTCCTTTTGTGTGACGCAGGATGTTCACAGCATTTCAGTTTCAACCAGGTGTCTGATTCTGACCATCTGATGGAGTCACTTCATGGAGGAACTAGTTAACCCACTCCTTGATAGTTTAAAGCGGGTGGTTGCCTTGTAGTGATTTTAGGATTCACTGTGTGTCCCCTTGTCTAAACGTCAGTGGACAGTGGTGACGGTGGTGGGACGGCCCAGGGCAGGGGGCCCAGAAAAAATCCCTTATTTTCAAATCACATTGTTGACAGGTATGAGATATGTGCAAACTACAGAAAGGTGGATATGCACAGAAAAACCTTCTCTAACCTTAACCGTCACTGCTAATATATTCAGAGAAGTTAACATATTTGGATTCAACCTGTATGACAAAACAGGTGATTTATATTAGAGCTAAACAATATCATGCTATGCCAATGTTAAATCAACTAAGCAAAAGTAGTTTAAAGTCATATGCTAGTTGTTGGTAGCCAAAGGGTTGTTGCTATGAACAACCCAAAGGCCAACACACACGCTGATGGAGTGTCAAAACACCAGCCACTGTTAACAGATGTAGGTGTCAGCTGATACGATGCAACATTGCACTTGACTCCAAACATGCTTGTTGGTCGTAGTCTGTTTGTGATATTACAAATATATTTTATTGTCCTCAAGACAACAAACACTGCTGTGTTTAGTTAGCATTACACTGTTTCTACAAGGTCAAACAAATAGCAAGCATAATCATATATTATTAGTAATGCTAGCTGTGGTTGTAGCTACATGACAGCTAGTATCAAAAAACTCACACAAAAACTAACCATAAAATTTTAGACTTTGTTTATGTTATACCTACAACGGCTAGTTACACCTAGCATAGTGTTATGCTAGCTTGAAATATAACTTTAACGTTATACAGGCAGCGTGTAGCTAGCCATTATTCTTAGCACAGTGCAAACAGCTAGTTTCAAACAGGGTGTCTGCAGCTGTTTTTGTTCGAGGATATTACACACTTGTCTCCTTGTCTGTAACATCCTGTCAACATTCGTAGCGAACATTCTTAAACAAAGAACTAGCATATCATCTGTTCTGCTGGTTGTTTCTAACTAGCGGATATGTTAGTAGCTACAAACAAACTCTTGACCTTGGAAGCAACAGTTTACACGACAACAAAGCAAATTTAAAATAGTTATTTCTCACCTAGCAAGATGTTATGCTAGTTGTTCTGCAATGTAGCATGTAATTAGCTGTGTGTGTATATACAGTAAATATACACTCAGGCTGTTTGGGTTCAATCTGGGCTATGATGAGTGATGGTTTGTGTAAGTCGCTGTTGTTTTTCCACCATGTTTTACTAACAGTTAAACATTAAAATAAATGTATCTTCCCAAGATGCACTGAACAGACAGACAGCAACACCTAGCTGCAAGAGTGAAGGCACAGCTGGGATAAATAGGTATAAATAGGACTCACAGTATGTACACATAATAAGTTAGTAATTAGCAAACACTAACACACACACACACACACACAGTTGAAACTCCCCCCTGATTGCAGATTGTTTTTATCATCATCATCAGCTCATTGTTCATTCAGCAGGTTCAATTTTAACGTTTCGGTTAAACTTTATTTTCAGTGTGTTTCTAGTTTCCTTCTGTTTTCCAGCTTTTCAACGTGTTAGCCAAAGGTGAGCTCATGTCCTTGTTTCCTCGTTTCTACATAAAAAGTGTAGAGTAAGCTACATCACTAGCTTGCTGACTACCTGGTGAGGCAGCTGGTCAGGTAAGTTTCCAGATAAAACAACTGCATCTTCTGTAGCTCGTATTTCTCTTAAAAAAAAAAAAAACAGCAAAAGGACTCAGTCACAGATGCATTTCAAACTGCGTAATGTTGCTGCTAAATAAGTTGATTTCAATGGAATCACTCCATGGATTCGCTCAAAGTGATGAAATACATCTGTGCAAATCTTTTCCTTTCAGTTCCATTTGTGCCGTTAACCAATAGCAAGCCTTCCTGAGAGAGCTGAGCATTGAGTGAAGCCAAAGTGAGTCCAAAATGGAGGAAGTTATCGTAGCTTATTAGCTGGGTGTCACCTGTTTTATTAGAGCTCCTCTGTAGTAGTGTAAGTAGTAGTATAGTAGTATAAACTACTCCACGACAGAGATACAGCAGGTCTGGTTGATGGAATAAACAGTGCTAACTCTTTGTTCCATTAGCGAGCTACTTAATTTAGCTTTTGTGATTGACTAGTGACTACTGCACGTTAGTTTTTGTAAATAGTCACTACGTCACCAAGCTTATGAAACCACATATTTCAGCTTTAGTTGTAGACCAGGTCTTCAAACTGACTAAACTCGACAGATAGCTCAGAGCGCCTTCATGTTGTTGACACTTATTTACTGCTGCAGAGGAATCCCCTGATTATGATGAATCTATTCTAAGCAGCTGGAAGAGTTTGGCTCTGATTGGTCAGTCAATCACAATGCAGTCCTGTGGCTGTCAGGGGTCGAGTTCATCTGAAGAGCTCCAGGAAGAAGTTTTTGTTTGAGCCGGAGACTTTTGAAAGAAGCAGAAACTGGAATCACCCTGAAAATGCGATTAAAAAACACTCCCTGATTATTGCATTCAGTAAAACTCCCACCTTTTGGGATCTTTAAAACTCCTGACGTGCAGAGTCGTGCTGGTTTCAGTAGTAAAGGCAAAACTATTCTGTCAATAAAAAGCATCCAGCAAGTCTGAGATCAGCAGGTCAATAATCAGTACATGTGATCAGAATAGAAACTATTCAAATTGTGCTTTCTGACTCCCCACGGACAGCAGAACAGCAGGGAACTCTGGGAAATGTAGTGCAAGGCAGCAGGTGATGATGATGTTCCCTGATCTGATTGGTTAGATTGTCGTTTTTAGGTGTCACATTGGTCTCTGGGTTTGGTTTAGGTTTGGATTCAGTTCACTTTAAGTTTAGTTTGACTGCTGCTTCAGAGTGAAGGAACCTAAAGAACTGGGATCTCCTGAGTCTGACTATAAAAACCTCATATATCCTCAACACACACACACACACACACACACAGCAGGAAGACACAGTGTTAACAGGAGTCAAATGATTTCAGTCTCTCAGAGCTGCTGAAGATGTTCAACAGGAAGTGTCTTCATCCTACTCTCCTTTAGCAGAGGTGTCTGGGTCAGGGTCACGGGGTCAGAGGTCATTGCTTGCGGTAGCTAGGTCTACGTGGCCAGAGGTCATCAGAGGTCAGTGACCTTGTTCTCCACCAGGGCGGCGACCTGCTGCAGCCGATAAGCTAATTGCATCTTCTGACCTGAACTGTCCTCCTCCAGGGACATGATGATCTGACAGACAGGTGATAGAGAGAGAGACAGGCGCATATAGAGAGACAGGTGAGAGAGAGAGAGTGACAAATGGATACAGAGAGACAGGTGACGGAGAGAGAGACAGGTGGATACGGAGAGACAGGTGACAGAGAGAGAGACAGGTGAGAGAGAAAGAGACAGGTGGATACAGAGAGACAGGTGACAGAGAGAGAGACAGGTGGATACAGCTGGATAATTCATCAGATTCTGACAAACATAACTTTTCTCAAAAGATTTTTGTCATTTGGTATCTGAGGTGGATGTCAGGTCACATGACCACCTCTAAAATGTGAATGGTTGAGAATCTCTGTCTAGCAGGCTGTGTGAATGAATCAGAAATGAGACTCTACACAACAGCAACCAGAAGTTAAGAGACCAACACAGGCTAGTACGGTGACAACAAACTGTGTGTGTGTGTGTGTGTGTGTGTGTGTGTGTGTATTAGTTACCTGATCGTAATATTTGTTGATGTACTTGTAGAGTTCATGAAGAGCAACAAGACTGTTCATCTCTGAAGCAAAACTCTGCAGACAAACAGAGAAACAGACATAAACAGAGAGATAGATAGACAGACAGACAGAGAGACAAACAGAGAGACAGACAGAGACAGACAGACAGATAGACAGAGAAACAGGCAGATAGAGAGAGAGAGACAGAGACATAAACAGAGAGACAGACAGACAGAGACGGTATTAATGTGAATTTGTTTCCTTCTGTAGATTTGTGTATTTCAGAAATCACTATCTGTAGTTAAATTTGTTTACTGACCCCAGACAGCTCAGTCAGAGTGGAATTCATCTCCTGATAACAGCCTGATGCAGCACTGTGGATATCACTGTAATACCTACACACACACACACACACACAAACACACACACACACAGAATTTATGTGGTGTCACATTAGTGTAATATTTCCACTTAAAAAAAAATATTCGAACCACAGTGTTTATGAGCTAGGTAGCAGGTATTTCAATGATGTGTTTAACTGTAGTGCAGTGAGTGTATGTTTCTATGGTAACTGTGCTGCAATGAGTATGTGTTTCTATAGTAACTGTGCTGCAGTGAGAATGTGTTTCTATAGTAACTGTGCTGCAGTGAGGATGTGCTTCTATGGTAACTGTGTGTTTCTATGCACGGTCGGCTTTACATGTTAAATTAAAACAGTGATAACTCTGACAGGAAGCTGTCTCACCTCTCCACCAGCTGTTTGTATCGGGGTATCTCTCTGGCATACAGCAGTTTGTTTACAGGAGAGTCCTGATTGGACAGAGAGTTACCAAACCACACAGAGTTAATACATGTACAGCCTCACACCTTCACAGTAAACATACAGAGAGACAGACAGTTCGTACCCGTCCCACTTTGTGCTCGGAGGTGGTGCAGGAGTCGATGAAGGTCTGAGCAATGACGGACAGGACAGCATCAATGCTGTCAGTCACCTGAACATCCAAAACAAACTGAGGGTTCTTCAGGATGTTCACCCAGAACCTAAGAGGGAGACTGGAGAGAAAGATACAGGTCAGAGAGACAGACAGGTCAGACAGACAGATAGGTGTCCAAGTATGTTTCACACCTGTTGGTCTTCCAGATGTGGACGGTCTCAGGGTCGTCGATGCCGTGTTTCTCTGCCATGTCATCCAGGAAGTCAAAGAAGAATCTCACGGCAATAGGAGGAGGACGTTTTGTACTGAGGATTGCCACGAAGACATCATCCACGAACTTCTGCAACGTCCCCTACAGAGAGACAGACAGGCAGAGAGAAACAGGCAGACAGACAGGGATGCAGGTAGAGAGAGAGACAGGCAGACAGACAGGGATGCAGGTAGAGAGAGAGACAGGCAGACAGACAGGGATGTGTGTGTTACCTTCATGGACAGCAGTCTGGTCAGGTAGATCTCAGGTGTGTTAATGTGTGTGTTACCTTCATGGACAGCAGTCTGGTCAGGTAGATCTCAGGTATGGCCTTGGCTCTCTCTCTCTCCCTCATGCTGCTCTTTCTGTGTTTTGGGATTTCAGGATCTTCGCTGCTCTTCACCAGATGCCATAGACGCAGACCCTCCTCTTCCTCACCCTCCAGCATTGGTGTTTCTATGGTAACCACACAGACTGTAAGTCACCAAGACGACCAATAAGAAAACCCTGAGGGATTCATCTCACACATAGGAGAACCCCGTGTCTGTTACAGAGGGTTTAGATGTTGTGTTTGTTTTGAATTCTAGATCTAGATGCTGCTCTTCATACTGATTCTAGGCTGCAGATGCTTTACGTGGTCCTTCCTGTGTTCGCTCTGGGTTATATATAATCCTTGTGGTCTCAGTTCTGGCTTCTAGGTGATCTGGATGGTTTTATCCAGGCTCTATGTGGTATTTCTGCATGGATTCTGTTTTTCTAGAGGCTCTGAATGTCTTTTAGGTCTTTTTGCTTTATTCAGTTCTCCTTGTGTAGGCTAATGGTTCTAGGTAGTTTTATGTTTATTTTGGTTTGTGGGTGTTCTTAAGTGCCCTGGTTTGGGTCTGTGTTCTACATGTTCTACATGATTCTCTGTGTTGGCTCCAGGTTTCAGATGTTCTTAATATTCTTGATCTTCTAAATTTTCTAGATGTTTGATATGGTTCTGTTTGTTTTGTGCTGGCTTGTGGATGTTCCACATGTTCTATGCTTTCTAGATGGTTTAGATGCGTTGTGCTCGTACTCTCTCCTGTCTGGAAGACCTGGTTGACTCCAACTCCACCAGAACTCTGAGAACGAGGAATCAGGGCTACGGTCGCTCCGTCTGGAACCTGAAGAACGCAAGAGGAGAGCTTAATGTTTAACTGCTGGGACATAAACAAGGACAGACGGGAGGAAGAGTGAAAGAGATGACACAGATCAAGATGATGATGAAGCTGGAAAGAAGCGCAGAATGTGTAGAAGAAGAGAAACTGACGACACCCTGTGGGCAGTTGTCGTGGTTACCTTGTAGTGCTGCAGAGTATTAAGTCGTTTCCAGCGACCCTGAACCACTGCTGTGACATCATCATCTGACAGGGTCAGGTGACCCGCCTGACCTGAACGCCACTCTGTCAATCAAACACAGAAACACAGATTAGCATGAGCTGTCAATCAAAGCAGGAAGGTGAAACAGGTGTGTGTGTGTGTGTGTGTGTGTGTGTGTGTACCCAGGTCTAGACTGTCTGCTGGTGGCCTCTGAGAGAACGGAGCTCCTCTGTACACCTGATCCAGGATCTTATCCTTTACCTGCACACAGACAGACAGGAAAAAGACAGACAGGTTGAGAGACAGACAGGCAGGCAGACAGGCAGATGAGGAACACACTACCCCTACAGGTACCCACCTGTGTGATGGTGTCAGTGTCGAGCACTTTAACAGGACAAGGTTGAACTTCAACTCCATTCTTCACCAACACTGTCAGAGTCTGAGAGAGAGACAAGTACAGAGACAGACAAGTACAGAAAGAGACAGACAAGTACACAGACAGAGAGACAAGTATAGAGAGAGACAGACATGTTGAAGGTCACCATGACCTGAACACAGCATGGAGCTCTTTGCCCCCATCGTCCATTGTTTGTCTACAATGTATGAGGACACCTTGCCAAGTGTCTATGTGTGTTGCCATGGTTACCATAGCGCAGTAATCAATGTCCTCTCGCAGCAGGTGGCTGTCGTTCAGCGTTCGTTTGGCTTTTCCCGTCACAGCGTCGACTGGTCCTTTATCCACCTGATACTTTATGGCTCTGTAGAGCATGTAGAGAGGCTCCCCCGCCACCTCCTGACAGACAGACAAGGGAGGGTGAGATGGGCGGGGGGACTGAAGAGATACAGATTGCGTGGCGGGATGCGTCGGTGTTGTGTTTTTGATTATCAGAAGCTCTGATAACGTCTCTCTAGCCCCACTCTCGGCTTCCACACCTGGAGTTGTCCAGGCTGGCGTCCACCCTGATGGCCTACACCCATGCTCTTTAACTGGAGCTCTCCCTCACACTGACTGTCCTTCATCACATGTCAACATCCACTCTTGGTCACTTCCCTGCCAACCACTTGTGGTTGGGGCGTGCCCACTACCACCTCCCTGGGTGTATGTTACCCTACACTTCATTATTCTCTGGACCACTGCCTCCGACTGTTCATTTCATTGATATTATCATCTGGTTCTGTGATAACATGATGGACAGAAACAGACCACATCTACGATCTTCATCAGTCTGTGAGCCGTAAACTGATTCAGAGTAATAGCCTACTACCACTGATGTGAAGGTAGATCTTTTAAATGAATGAACCCTCTCAAATAAGACATTAATTTTAAATTATTTTATTTTATCTGAAAATCAAATTACCAAACCAGGTAAAAATGTGGCCTCTACTCTTCTAACAGTCTCTCCAGCTTTGAGGCCCTTATCATAAAAACTTCTTGCACAGATCCTGAATACCCTGTTTTTGACTGAACTGTTTTGAACCTGCCAGACTTTTTTCAAATCATGAATGCATGATCATATCTCCTCAATTTAACTTCCCAGTGTTGAATACCTGAGAAACCTAGACTAGAATATTCACTGCCCCTTTTTAAATCATCTCTCAAGACCTACGTTTACTGTTTGACCTTTTCTTAGTTTTTTGTTACATATTTTAATTGCTATTTTTACTTTCCTTTTATCCATTATTTTATCTTTACTTTTAGCTGTTTTATTGTTTATTTCTTACCCAGTGTTGGTTGTTCTCCTGCCTTCTTCTGTGTAACGGCAGTTTTGAAATGTGCTTATTATCATAAGTTATTATCATTATCACAACAGGTTAGTGTGACTACAGACAGACAGCCAGCAAACAGACAGGTATTTACCTTAAGGAAGGAGTAGAGGCAGATCGACATCCAGTTGGTCAACATCTTCTCTACAACTGTCTCTGTCCTGAAACACAGGACAGACAGACAGAAACGTCAGTTCCATGTTTGAAGAACATCTCCTTCTAGCTGTTGAACTGGATGATCAACAAACCATCAGTTTCTGAAAATCCTCCATCAGACTAATCCGATGATTATTCCAGGTGTCGACAATGACCTTTATTTGCCAGATCCGGTAACCACACTGTATATGGACCAGACTCACATGTGCTCTTATTTGGTTCTGAAGGTTTAGTATCCTGATTGCATCTATGTTTTTTCTCATGACGGTTTATTTGTTTCACATACCGGCGTAGCATAAGTTTGGGGTTCTTGACGACATACTGCTGCACCAGATCCTGGAGCAGACTCTTCATGACCTCGGTGAAATACTCCAGCTTATCGTGCAGGGCCATGGTGAGCAGGCTGGCGACGTAGCCCCGGTCTCTCTGAGAGAAACCCTGCTGGGCCTCCAGAGTGTGGATGAACTGAAAGACAGAGACAGAACAAACCATCACCAGCAGGTCCAGGCGTCTCCTGATCTCAGACCAGGTTGTATCAGCATCACATGGCCCTCCTCCTGCCCCCTCTGACCTACCCTGGTGAGGAAGAGTCTGTTGTTGAGCAAGTTGTTGAGCTGCTGCAGGCCCTGTTCCACAGTCTGCCTCCTGGACTCCGGCAGGTCCAGCTGGCGGCTCAGTGGTGCCACCTGCTGGCCGGGGAAGAAGACTCTCTCTGCATATGTTCTGTAGTCCAGCAGGGGCAGTCCTGGTCCTCCAACATCACTGCTCAGGTCCATCATCTCTGTCATCAGGTCTACGCACAGACAAGAGGAAGAGGAGGTTACAGCTGTAGGCAGCCTCTGCTTCAGTCACATGAAAAAGATTTGTCAAAGAGCTGCAGTTGAAGCCTGTCAGTCTGTTAAAGTGACAAACACTCACTCTCAACTGCAGGGTTGGTGGTTTGATCATGGACTCCTGCTGTCATATACTAGACTATGCAAGCCACTGAACCCCAGTTTACTCCTGATGACCAGGCCAGCATCTTGCATGTGTGAATGGGTAAAACTCTAAAGGACTTTGTCCTCTGAAGGCTGAAATGTGCTCTTTAAGTGCAGTCCATTTCCCATTTATGAGCCTTTCATCCACGTAAAAGCTTTTTTGTGGATTGTTGCTTCTGTGAACTGCAGGTCTGAGGGTAGAAGGTGTTGTATTGATTGCGAAGGCTTTTGAGGCTGACTTGTGATTTTCGACTGTACACATAAAGCTGACTTGACCTGAGGAACATCAGGAAAAGTGTTCCCACAGTTTAGCCTGCACACTTTGGATGAGACTGTACCATCTGTAGATGTTTGGTGCGTGTGTGTTTGTGTACCAGTGAACTCTTTCCGACACTGGTCTCCCACGTTGATCTCCAGAGTTTCCAACTGCAGCAAAACCTTCTTATAATCTCTGAGAGCCTGTTTACTCTTCCTCCTACACAGACACACAAACACAGCAGAAACAACAAGTTTTTCTACAACTGTATATACAAGCTCGTCTACTGGCGACTCTTTACTAACTGTTTGAATGTAATGCTAACTTCTAGTGGAGATCTGAGAGTTTAATCATCTAGAAAATTTCCAGGTTAACATGCAGTATTTCATTATTGTAGAGCTTCAACAGAGAATACAAAATGTGTACTGTGAGACAAACAGAAGAGGAAAGTGAATAAAGACAGACAGGTACCTGTACATGAGGATGACGACCAGCACTGACAGGATGATGACAGCTGCTCCCGCCCCCAAACTAATCTGAGCAGCCAATGGGACGGGAGACAGCAGAGAGTCACTGTCATATTGAACCAATCCCAGGTCCACCTGCAGGTTTCCCATGAACACCTGAGAGACAGACAGATGGGGATTTTTAGGTATAAAAATCTGTGTGTGTCTATGTGAGTGTGTGTGTGTGTGTGTGTGTACCTTGAGGCTGGGCAGCTCGTTGCTGTCGTCCACACTCACTGGTTGGATCTCTGGAGGTTCACAGTACAGGTGAGTGTTGTCCAGAGTTTTCACCTCACACTCCTGATCTCCTAGCCGAGCCGTCACTTCCTGTCTGGATATGGCTCTGGTCAGGTCCTGACCCTGAGTGACGCCATGGAAACACAGACATGATGAATGTTTTACTCTGTCTGCGAGCGAACACACGATTGGCTTCTGTTGTTCATTAAAGGCGTTTACCTCCACAGCGATCACTCCTCCTGGTTTGAAGCGATACGGAGCATCTGGAGCTTCTCGATTCAGAGGAAAAAACTCTGGGTTTGAATAGTAGGTGAAGCTTTTACCCTGAGAGACAAACAGATAGACAGACAGGTTTCTCCATCAGACCATCAGCAATCACTGCGGATTCTGTTGAGGTGTTGGATGATGTTCTCATCAGGTGCTGGCTTTTGAAGATCAGAGATGATGTCCTCAGGAAGTGGAAGTTCCACTGAAGGATGGCAACGTGCTATGAGGAGTGCAATTTTTTACTCTAATTCATCTCCTGTAGTATCTTTGCCTCCCCTTGTCCTGCTAAATGTCCATGTCTTCTACAGACCAGATCCTGGAGTTTTACCAGAGTTAAAATGAGTCCTGAACCAGGAGTGGTTTCATTCCCACCTCCTCATCCTGTGTCACACACAGACAGACAGACAGATACCTTGATGCTCTCGTAGTGGACTCTGACGTTGTCCAGTTGAAACCAGAGTCCCTTCACTTTGACCTCTGGTGTCACTGTGGGGGTCAGACAGGTCATCTGAGAGGACGACAGGACAGAGCAGCGCTCTGACACCTGAGATGCGGAGACAAGGGAGACAAGCAGGATGAGGGATGGACGGGTGGAAAGAGAGAAAGGAGGGACAGACAGATGGGTGGAGAGACAGGAAGTGAGAAATTAAAAGGAGATAAACCTAATCTAACTACTAAAATTGAAAGTGTATTTTAGAGAAAGAGTCAGGATGACCTTTAACCCTGTCTGACATTCTAACTCTAACTGATTTCTGATTGGCCGGCTGATCTCACCGTTGTCATGGTGCTGTTGAAGACCAGCTGCTGCTTGGCAGTCAGCAGAGCCATTCGTCTTCTCCGTTTCACCCTCTGGACCTCCACAGGCTCCACCCACACCGCTATGATTGGCTGTTGCACAACGTCAAGGTTTCTGCCTGTTACCATGATGGCTCGCCCACCTCTGAGGACAGGAAGTTGCCACTTTCTTAGGACTGTGGTTTGACTTCTAATGTGATTGATTATTGGTGATTGGTGATCAGGTTCTTACGCGTAGAAGCTCTCTGCAGGTGTGGCGTCGGTGATGACGGGGTCGTCAAGGTAGCGGAACGTAACGAGGGGAATGGTTCGCTCCGCTTTGCCGAACAAAACCCGAACTGTGACTCCGCCAGTCTGATTACTGGAACCAGTCTGACACACCAACTGGGTGTCATTTACCTCCTCCACACTGAGAGGAGAGGAAGCAAGGAGGGAGCAGATGAGAACAGAAAACAAGGCGAGGAAACAAGGAGAGGAAACAAGGAACATGAAGAGGATGTTCAGTGTCAGTCAGATTGTTTTTTGTTTTCCAGTAGGTGGAGCAGTACTACTACTACTACTACTATTAGTTGTAGTAGTAGTAGTAGTAGTAGTAGTAGTAAAGTACTCACATGTAGCAGGGCTGGGGGCCCAGGAAGGCCCTCAGGTCCGACTTTTGTCCCGTCAGCAGCTGTCGTCCCCTGATGGTCAGTCGGGTTCCCCCAGAAACTGGACCTTTATCAGGAACCAGATCCAGAAGCTGTGGGTCCTGAAAACAGGAACACACAACACAACACATACAAGGTTGGATTTTGAAACACAGAGAGGAGCCTGATTGGTTGAAGTATCTTCTAACATTAAACAAACTGAAAACAACAGGATCATGCTTGTTGGAGGTGAAGAGGCTGTATAAAATACAACACTGGCGGACACTGTCGACTCTTACTGTGGTGGTTCAGGGATTTGTGTGTCCCTGTGACACTGGTAGCCATGTTGTTGTGGGCAGAAACGTTTGTTCAGTTTCCCAAGTCAAGCTAGTCCTGGGTGAAGGGCCAGACTACTACTAACTAGTTCAGAACACCTCAGAGTCTTTGAGTTGAAGTACCCATGCAGATTTTGGGGATACTGGGGCCAGTCCTAGAACTGGGTCTAGGTGGGGAGCTTGCTGCCAAGCACCTCGTAGCCAGGTGCATATTCAAGGGGCCCAGTCAGGCTGAGTCCACAGATGCGACATGGAACCACCACTGTGTGGGCAGGTGTAGAGGTCAGAGGACAGTGGTCAAAGGCATGGACCTTGGACTCCTGCTTGGTAAACCTATGTGGCTGCAGGTTTTCGTTCCAACCAAGGAGGAGCACACCAGGCTGGAATCAATTAGTAAACTGATTTCAGTCTTCAGCTGATAACTAATGATCCCTTGATGTTGGTTGGTTGGCCTGGTGTGCTGAAAAACAGCCGACTGTTCCCTTCAGGGTGGAGGGAGTCACTGCCCCAAGTGAAGGACTTCAAGTATCTCAGGGTCTGTTCACTAGTGAGGGCCAGATGCAGGTGATATAATGAATCCACAGTGATGTGGAATCAGACTTTGGTAGCTCAGAAGGAGCTGACCCTGAAGGTGAACTCTGGATTCATCATCTCTGTTCCAGTCCTCAGCTTTATTTGTCATGTACTCATTGGAATGAAATTCTGGTTCTCAGGTAAATGACAAAATACAAAAAGAGAAGCTAACACATAAAACGGTGCAGAAGTTCAAATCTAGGATTAAAATATAGACAAAATCAACTGTAGACTAATCAAGTCTGATTCTGTGGTAGAGCTGTGATTCTGGTCTTTGGGTGAGAATAAGGTAGTGGACTGGGTGAGGAGCTCAGAGGAGAACCACCGCTCCACCACTACAGGACCCTGACCTGATAGGTGAAGATCTGTGTTGACTTTCCTGGTGGAGTTGTTCCCACGGTTACCAGGACAGGCCCGTCTCTCTGCTTCCCACTGGGCTGCAGCTCACACACAACCCTACCAACACACACACTCAAACATTAACAGATATTATCCAGACAGAATCACTGTGTGTGTGTGTGTGTGTGTGTGTGTGTGTGTGTGTGTGTGTGTGTGTGTGTGTGTGTGTGTGTGTGTGTGTGTGTGTGTGTTACCTGGTTGAGATCTGGTATCCTTCAGGTTGGGGCAGACACTGAACACCTGCGACCGTGACACTGTCCACCACATCATGGTACCTCATCCCCAGATTGGACCCTGTGATGGTCACCAGGATTCCACCCTCCAGTGGACCGGAGACAGGTTGCACCTGTAGACAGACAGACACTTTGAATGTCTGCACAGCAACTAATGAGACCTCTACAAACAGACTGACTGATCATTACAGTCACCTGGGTGATCTGAGGAGGTGGGCAGGTGTCTTCAGGTACACTCGTACAGGATTGGTTGTAAACACAACTGGGGGTGGGGCTTCCTGGACACCACACGCAGCCATACTCCTCCGGCACTGCCCTGCACTGTGAGCAATCTGACTGGCCGGCTGAGCAGTCGTACAGCTGGACTGAATAAAACAGGACATGGACGCAAATATCAGCTGATGTTTCTGTTTTACACACACACACACACACACACACACACACACACACACACAGGTGAAGTTCTTACGTCGGAGGCCAGGCGTGGTGTCAATACGTCTCTCTCCCCTACGCAGATAGACAGGAGCCGAATACTGAAGCTGACCGACAGCATACTGAAACTACAGACAGACAGAGACAGCATCATTAAAATCAGTCCTCATCAGTGGTGAAGCATGATGAGCTGCTCGTTCCTCCATTCATAGACCTTGTCGCCGACTCACAGCTGGAACAACATTAGATAAGATAAGAATTCATTGATCTCACAGTGGAGAAATTCACTAAGGCGTAGTTCCCATACCGGGAGTTGAACCCGGGCCACCTGGGTGAAAACCAGGAATCCTAACCGCTAGACCATATGGGACATGAAACTGAAATCACAATAAACTTTATTTGTAGAGAACTTTTAAAAACACAAAGTGCTTTACAGAACAAGATAAAACAGAGCATAAACAAAGAAAACATAAAGAAAGCGTAGAACATAAGACCTGATAAACAGTGTATACTAAAAACCTGCCAAATGATAAAATAGGGATAGAAAGTAAGGAAACAACAGATGTACTATAAACAAAAGTTTTGAGCAGTGATTTAAAAGAAGGCACCGATGGGGCTCTGCAACCATAGATAAAACATAATTTCTCAGGCTGGTGCTCAGAACATAAACCTGGTTCCATCATCCAGGGTTCACCCTGAATGGAGAAAAACTCTTGAGGAACCAGCATCACTGTCACCATCTTATTCATCTGTGAAATGAGACTTTTTAAATGGAGATACCAAAAGTTGTGATCAGTGCTTGAGACCTTGGGCATCTTCTCAGATGTGTAAATGTGCTGCAGTTTAAAAAAAAGTCTTGCATTTAACCCTCCTCTCTTGCCGTAGTTAGTCCTTTTTGGGTGAGGACGTGCTGCAGTCAGTTTGTTAGCCTTTGAAGGTCTACGTCTGTAAGTTCAGCATTTCTGTATGCATCATAAATCTCTACTCTGGTAAATCCTTTATTTTATGGCTCTGTGCTAAATCTGAGTCGTATATTCATGTATGTGTATATGAATATTTTTATGTTGCCACAGTGACCCAGACGAAAAGCCGTTCGATCTACTCTTTCAATTATGTAATGTTAGCCATCTGCTAAGATAGCAGAATAGTTAGCATGAGCACATTAACATCAGCACAACGTGGTAAATGAGAGTGTGTGAGTTACCTGGTGTGGGCTGCAGGTGAAGGTGTTCGTGTTGTCCTGTGATTTCTCTACAACAGCCGTCAGATTGAACTGGACTCCTTCGATCTCCACAACACACAAATACTGAGCTTCATCCTGCACAAACACACAGATTATGACTGAATGACCAAACTAAAAACGTCTTTCCAGTGTGATCTAATCCAGTACCGCAGTGAAAAGTCAAATACTGATTCGACTCAGTTGTTGTTGGTTTGGTTTGTCTCTACTAACTGAGACTCGGTTCATTTTTCTCCGACGTTTTTTTTTGGATTGAACTTTTTTGAATTTTTCTCTCTAGCACCCTCTGCAGGACAAGTCATCCCACTGCTGAAAGGACCCTGTGTGACATGCTCAGTCTGGGGGTCCCCTGCTCTGAAGCCACCAAACAAAGAAACCTAAATCATCAGCTGTTCACTGTCAGTCACATGTTCTGTCCCTCCTCACCTTTCAGAGCTGAAACACGAACATACGTTTTACAATATCCATGAATAAAAAATGTCTTCATGTTAGACCCCAACAAAATGTGCTTTTGGTGTCTTAAAAGGTCCTGGGTGGTGGAGATCCCATGAGTCCATGTGAGGCGCCCCGAGACCCCTGTATGCACACTAAAACAGCTGATGTGATTATAATAAACAACAATTGTTCTCACCGTGTAAACATCCAGGTTTCGTCCTCGCAGCACCACAGTGGTGCTCAAGCCCAACGGCACTAAAGCAGAACTCTGCAGGGCGAAGACCAGAGGACATGAAGTGGGACCAGGAGACTCCTGCTGACAGAGAGAGAGAGACAGGGTCAGAAAGACAAGCAAACAGACAGGCAGACAGATGGAGTCAGACAGACAGTCAGGCGGTAAGACAGACAGACAGACAGGCTGTCTCACTCTCTGGTTGAGGATTATGTGTTGGTTGGGACAGCTGTGGTTGTGAGTGCAGAGTTGATCCAGAGGACACCAGTTACACCTCCACAGACTGCTGACACATGCTAGACACCTGAAACACATCATCACCATCATTACCATCATCATCACCATCACCATCATCCTTATTAACCATTACTATTCATAATATCATTGTTACTGCACTCTGTGATGTTGCTGTGTCTTACTGGGAGCTCTGGTTCAGTCGACTCACAGCTCCACAGTCGTAGAAGGTCATGTTGCCTGTTGTGATGGTCACGTGACCAAACACCAGTGATACTGGCAGGATTATGTGATCTGGAAGCAGAGAGTCACAGGAAGTCAAAAATCCTCAACCAGTCCTACGTAAAACCACAGCTGTCTACTCACCACTTCCTGTTGGCATGGGGGGGAGGAGCTCCGGTGCAGGTGATTGACAGGTGATGCTGGTTTCCATGACGATGGCGGGTTGAGGTGGGAGGAGCCCGAAGATGCAGGACAGAGACTCTGCTTCAGAAAGGGCGGGAAGCTCGACGACTGACAGCGTTACCTTGGAGATAACATATAAACAGCAGTCAAACATGCTGAGCCTCTCTGGGTCACTGCTGGTGTTGGGCCAGTGTCCTGTCTCTGTTTCCACTGCGTTTAAAAACACATCTGGATTCTCTAGTCCTGCATCTTCAAATTCACAAGCACAAAATTATGGAGGCCCTGCAGGGTCATGATGGGAAGTGTTTTTTAAATACTTTTGCATTTCCTCAAAGTAAGCTCTGTGTTCTCTCTCACATTAAACTTTGAGTTCACAACAGCCTACCTGTGTCTGCTCGTCTTTGCTCTGATTGGCCGGCTGCAGACTTTGCACTGTTACACACTGATTGGTTGGTTCAAAGCTCCAGAGCCAATGGTTGGGCTGCATGTGGCGCCGGCACAGATGTTTACGTGAACATCTGGATAAAACAAATAAAAACATGATCAAAGTCACAATAAAGGATCAACAACAATCAAAAAACACCAACATCCTGTAGGTTATGAATTATAGCTCTACTTGAATATTCAAAGTGAATAAACCAAACAGCAGGTCCAGTTGACATGTAATCCAGTTATGTCATGGTTTCAATGAGAATTGGAAAAGTTTCTGTTCAATAACTGTGTGTATCTGTGCTGTAACAGTGTGTATCTGTGCTGTAACAGTGTCTATCTGTGTTGTAACAGTGTGTATCTGTGTTGTAACAGTGTGTATCTGTGCAGTAACAGTGTGTATCTGTGCTGTAACAGTGTGTATATGTATTGTAACAGTGTGTATATGTGTTGTAACAGTGTGTATCTGTGTTGTAACAGTGTGTATCTGTGCTGTAACAGTGTGTATCTGTACTGTAACAGTGTGTATCTGTGTTGTAACAGTGTGTATCTGTATTGTAACAGTGTGTATTTGTGCTGTAACAGTGTGTATTTGTGTTGTAACAGTGTGTATCTGTGTTGTAACAGTGTGTATCTGTGCTGTAACAGTGTGTATCTGTACAGTAACAGTGTGTATCTGCGCTGTAACAGTGTGTATCTGTACAGTAACAGTGTGTATCTGCGCTGTAACAGTGTGCATCTGTATTGTGACAGTGTGTATCTGGACAGTAACAGTGTGTATCTGTATTGTAACAGTGTGTATTTGTGTTGTAACAGTCTGTATCTGTGCTGTAACAGTGTGTATCTGTGCTGTAACAGTGTGTATCTGTACTGTAACAGTGTGTATCTGTGTTGTAACAGTGTGTATCTGTATTGTAACAGTGTGTATCTGTGTTGTAAAAGTGTGTATCTGTATTGTAACAGTGTGTATTTGTGCTGTAACTGTGTATTTGTGTTGTAACAGTGTGTATCTGTGTTGTAACAGTGTGTATCTGCGCTGTAACAGTGTGTATCTGTACAGTAACAGTGTGTATCTGCGCTGTAACAGTGTGCATCTGTATTGTGACAGTGTGTATCTGGACAGTAACAGTGTGTATCTGTATTGTAACAGTGTGTATTTGTGTTGTAACAGTCTGTATCTGTGCTGTAACAGTGTGTATCTGTGCTGTAACAGTGTGTATCTGTGCTGTAACAGTGTGTATTTGTGTTGTAACAGTGTGTATTTGTGTTGTAACAGTGTGTATCTGTGCTGTAACAGTGTGTATTTGTGTTGTAACAGTGTGTATTTGTGTTGTAACAGTGTGTATCTGTGTTGTAACAGTGTGTATTTGTGTTGTTACGGTGTGTATCTGTGCTGTAACAGTGTGTATCTGTGTTGTAACAGTGTGTATTTGTGTTGTTACAGTGTGTATCTGTGCTGTAACAGTGTGTATTTGTGTTGTAACAGTGTGTATTGTAACAGTGTGTATTTGTGTTGTAACAGTGTGTATCTGTGCTGTAACAGTGTGCATTTGTGTTGTAACAGTGTGTATTGTAACAGTGTGTATCTGTGCTGTAACAGTGTGTATTGTAACAGTGTGTATTTGTGTTGTAACAGTGTGTATTGTAACAGTGTGTATCTGTGCTGTAACAGTGTGTATTTGTGTTGTAACAGTGTGTATTGTAACAGTGTGTATTTGTGTTGTAACAGTGTGTATTGTAACAGTGTGTATTTGTGTTGTAACAGTGTGTATTTGTGTTGTAACAGTGTGTATCTGTGTTGTAACAGTGTGTATTTGTGTTGTAACAGTGTGTATTGTAACAGTGTGTATTTGTGTTGTAACAGTGTGTATTGTAACAGTGTGTATCTGTGCTGTAACAGTGTGTATTTGTGTTGTAACAGTGTGTATTTGTGTTGTAACAGTGTGTATCTGTGTTGTAACAGTGTGTATTTGTGTTGTAACAGTGTGTATCTGTGCTGTAACAGTGTGTATTTGTGTTGTAACAGTGTGTATTTGTGTTGTAACTGTGTATCTGTGCTGTAACAGTGTGTATTTGTGTTGTAACAGTGTGTATTGTAACAGTGTGTATTTGTGTTGTAACAGTGTGTATTGTAACAGTGTGTATCTGTGCTGTAACAGTGTGTATTTGTGTTGTAACAGTGTGTATCTGTGCTGTAACAGTGTGTATCTGTGTTGTAACAGTGTGTATTTGTGTTGTAACAGTGTGTATCTGTGCTGTAACAGTGTGTATTTGTGTTGTAACAGTGTGTATCTGTGTTGTAACAGTGTGTATTTGTGTTGTAACAGTGTGTATCTGTGCTGTAACAGTGTGTATTTGTGTTGTAACAGTGTGCATTTGTGTTGTAACAGTGTGTATCTGTGCTGTAACAGTGTGTATTTGTGTTGTAACAGTGTGTATTGTAACAGTGTGTATTTGTGTTGTAACAGTGTGTATTGTAACAGTGTGTATTTGTGTTGTAACAGTGTGTATTTGTGTTGTAACAGTGTGTATTGTAACAGTGTGTATTTGTGTTGTAACAGTGTGTATTTGTGTTGTAACAGTGTGTATTGTAACAGTGTGTATTTATGTTGTAACAGTGTGTATTGTAACAGTGTGTATTTGTGTTGTAACAGTGTGTATTTGTGTTGTAACAGTGTGTATTTGTGTTGTAACAGTGTGTATTTGTGTTGTAACAGTGTGTATCTGTGCTGTAACAGTGTGTATTTGCGTTGTAACAGTGTGTATTGTAACAGTGTGTATCTGTGCTGTAACAGTGTGTATTTGTGTTGTAACAGTGTGTATTTGTGTTGTAACAGTGTGTATCAAAGTTTGTCAACAAAAAGTTCCTAAAATGTAAATGTTGTTTTCTAATATGATGATGTCATCACTTTACCGACTATGATGTGATTGTAAAATTATCCAGACAACTTCCTGTCTGTGGTCCGTCAGTTTAAACGTAAGTACAGTCGATCAGTCAATCAGACAGACAAGTGGACAGGTAGACAGAAAGACCTACCTTCCCTCCAGGACACACCAGCCACAGTATGGGTCTCTGACAGCAAGACAGGACTGACAGTCTGTCTGTCTCTCACATGATGACACAGGAACCTTTGACAGCTGAGTGACAGACAGGTGATGGATCACAAGTCAGTTTGCTTTAATTTTTATGATTCAATTAAGTTTTGACAAGACAAGAACAAAAAAGAAAGGAGGACAGACTGTCTCTCACCCTGCTGTTGGTTAAAACATAAATGTGCCGCTGACTGTCGTCCAATAGGAGGTCAGCGCTGACGCCACTGCCGCTGTTCACCGACAGACTCCCATACAGATCACCTGACCAATCAGAGCGCACCAACACCTGCAACACACACACACACACACACACACACACAGGTGAGTTGTTTTTGATCATGGACAAAGCGAAAATTAAGATTTTAGCATGAACAGCATGAGAGAGGAAAGAAGCTTCAGTTATGACATGTGTCACCTTAAAAAACACCACAGAAGAAGAACTTGGGAGTGTTTGAAGTGCTGTTGTAGCTACAACCTGCCACCAGGTGGAGATGTTTTGCCCCAACAGCACTATTTCTCTCAAGTCTCATTCAAATAAGATGACGACGTGAAAGCTGGAAACTCAAATAAGCCAAAATAAAAAAAAACACGTGTGAGTTTGTGTGAACATAATTGATGTGCAGATCCAGATCCTGATCCTGATCCAGATGTTTGTTGTTCCTGACATAGTGCTGAAAGACGGCAAAGGAAGAATTCAGGTGTATCTGGTGTGATCTGATTCTGATGTGGACACACACATGCTTGCATGCACGCACGCACACGCACGCACGCACACACACACACACACACACACACACACACACTGTCACCTGTCAGGCCTGTCTCTCTGTGTACCTGACCGCAGGTGTGTAGACCACAGCTGACCTTTCAGTGTCTGGCTGACTGAAACTGAACACACAAAGTACACACACCATAACACTGACACTGTTCTCATCTCACCACTGTTAGCATGGTGTTACACTGCTCGTGCATGTGTGCGTGTGTGTGTGTGTGTGTGTTTAAATATTAACAGGAAGAATCAAAGCTCTGCTGTTTATCTCATTGAGGCTCTGAGGCAGGATTAGACCTCATTAACACACACACACACACACACACAGTAAATGTTGCAGGGGTGTCCTGCTGGATCCTTACCCAGAGTGCACCTGGGGGACCAATAACCAATCAACGACAAGAGTCTGAGCACGCTCCCTGCTGACACCCCCCACCACCACTAAAAACCCCTGAGCTAAACGGCTGTTAGTCATCACACACACACTGACACAGACGCGCACGCAAATACACACACACACACACACACAGACTCAGTGTATCATTGTGTAAGTGTGTGTATGTTTTGTGTGCCGCAGGCTAAATGCTTCTGCTCAATCTGTGTGTTTGTGTGTGTGTGTGTGCGTGTGTGTGTGTGTGTGTGTGTGATGTAAATGAGTTGTGTTGTGCAGTTGTGTGTGTGTTCGAACACAAACTGCAAACAGCTGATTTCTTCCTTCAGGAGAGCAAAAACTAAACACAAAGTGTATAGTGGTTAAACTGAAGCTGTCCAGTAGAACCAGCAGAACCAGTTGAACCACAGCCTGGTGTGCTGGTCTCTGAAGTGGGAGGATGTTCACACTGACTCAGAGCGATGAAAGAAGCTTAAACACAGAACTGATTCGCTAAGAATGACAACAAATCTCAATAATTAGTAATTTGACAATGAAATGTAACATCCCATCACATCTTAAAGGGAAACAGGTAAAACACCTATCTTAGCTTAGCATAAAGACTGGAAACAGGGGAAACAACTATCTTAGCTTAGCATAAAGACTGGAAACAGGGGAAACAACTATCTTAGCTTAGCATAAAGACTGGAAACAGGGGGAAACAACTATCTTAGCTTAGCATAAAGACTGGAAACAGGGGGAAACAACTATCTTAGCTTGGCATAAAGGCTTTAAACAGGGGAACCGCTACTTTGTCTTAGCATAAGCATTAAACTTGGGGAACAGCTAGCTTATGTTTGTAAAAGTACTTTAAACTGGGGAGACAGCTACCTTAGCTTATCATCAAGACTGGAAACAGGGTAACCAGCTATCTCATCTTAGCATAAACTCTTTAAACAGAGGGGGGCAGCTATCTTAGCTTGGTATAAAGACTTTTAACGAGAGAAACACCTATCTTATCTTAGCATAAACCCTTTAAACAAGGGGAACACCTATCTACTACAGTCAGTGTTTGTTCCGACAGGTAGAGGCTTGTATCTTCACTGCTGGGCCTGTTAAGCTTGGCTTTAAATAGCACATTGCTGGTCCTGAATCTGGTGTCAGTCAGGACATAAAGTGAGTTAAATAACGATTAATATCAGCCCTCAGACTCCTGGGGCTGACAGCGCTGTACTCCCACCTGCCTCTGTGGACTGGACAGCAGCCTAAAACTCCCACAGGGTCTCATTCAGACCATCAGCGCTGTACTTCATTCGTTTTTATGCAGCAAGTCTGTCAGCGTGTTCACTGCACATTATCGTTTTCATGGTCTGTTTGATTTAACTCCTTGTACTGTTTCTCCTCTTCACCTGCATCTCAGTCATCAGCGTTATCAGATTCTCCAGAAGGTTCAAAGAAACGTTGAAGTTTCTCTAAATTTGTTAATGTGTGCTGTATGTAGTGCAGTACACATAGTACACATACACAGAGTGTACACTGTGTTCATGTACAAATACACAGAGTTTATACTGTGCGGTCACCTTGTGCAGTCGTCCCTCTCTGTCTCCCAGGAAAGCGATGGTGTGTCCCGCCTCTGTTGCCGTGGTGACAGCTGTCAGCTGGGTGGTCGAGGTGAAGGTGGGCGTGGCTGGGAGTGGCACAGCACTGGCAATGGGGTTTGGGGTGTGTTCTCCCCCACAGGGGTACTCTGAGAGAGAGTCCTGATACATGAATGGAGAGAGAGAGACAGAGAGACAGATTTAATGCTAAATGAAGCTAAGCTAGCTTGTGCTAGCTTGTACTATCTTAGCTTGTGCTGTGCTAGCTTGTATTTTATGTCGGGAATGACACAAAATATACTACATGTCCAAAAGTGTGTGGACACCTGAACATATGTAACAGTGTAACATGTAACCGTGATAACATGTTGGTTAACGTGCTGCTCTAACAGCCTCCACTCTGCTAGTGTCAGGCGTGTTGAACATCACAGGTCCAGCAGTGATGATGGTGGGCAGGGCGGGCTCTGTGCTGGATGAGGTTCAGGACTCTGTCCTGTGCTGTTCAGGACTCTGTTTCCTTCCACACCGAACAAGGAAACCCATATCTTTATGGAGCTGTTTTGCGTGGAATACAGGAATATTACTGCATGTAGAGGAGGACTAGAGGAGGTTGTTGTGTGTGTGTGTGTGTGTGTGTGTGTGTGTTTGTGTGTTACATTATGTGGGTCAGATCAGTCATACCAGCTGTGTGTACCTCTGTGTGTTTGAGTGACAGCTGCCTGATGATAAATCCAGATGCTGAAGATAACAGCTCTAATCCACACACACACACACACACACACACACACACACACACACACACACACACACACACAGAGTATTAAGGTCAGGAGTGAGACAGATGTGACCACTGACAGGTTCTTACCAAACCAGATGCTAATCTGTGATGTCATCATATGTAACCTGTGATGTCATCAGATGTCCCAGTTGACTGCTGACTGAGAGTGCAGTGACCAATCAGTAGCTTTGTTCACATCAATGCATTTTTCCTTGCATTTTGAAGTATCACATCAGGAAAGTTTGAAAAAACTTCCTGAATTTCACCATTATGTTCACGTAAGGTTCTGAGCATTTAACTCACGTGACTGATCAGCTGTTTCCACTCTGAGTCAATGTCATATTTCGTTCGTTCTCTCAACATTTTTTCACAGCTTTAGGCTCACTGGCGCTCTTCTTCTTCCTTAGTGGCAGAATGGTTTTCTGACTGGAGATCTGGCGCCACCTCGATGAAGCAGCTCCTGATAATGGTGTTACGGTGGTGGATTGAAACCCTGCTTGTGTGATCGTCTATCAACTCCCATTAATAATGATGTAATCAATACTGACAAAAAACATGATGTACATGAAAACAGTATATAAATATATGTGATATTAATTTGTCCTGCGCCAACTGTTACAACTTCCTGTTTTCATTTGAGAGGAAAGAAAAGGATCTTTGTGTTCTCGTAGCATGGAGACTGTACAGCTGACCCTGTGACCCCTGTGGCCCTGCCCTTCACCCCAGTGCATGCTGGGAACAGCTCCTTCTGTGTGAGTGCCACATCCAGCAACAGAGCAGTTTGATATGCTCAGAATATGTAGTGGCTAAAATACAGACACACTGACACACACCGACCACGGATGACTTGCTTTGTTGTCCTCTGCCTCGTCATGAACTCACCTGGACCTCCAGCCTGTGGCTGCATACAACACTTCAGCTAAGATTGTTCTTAAAGTTTCATCAAGAATGCCTTCAAAAACTTCTTAGTATAAAATCACCATGAGGATTTCCTGAGGCAGTTGTAAGGGAAAAGTCTAACTACGTATTCCCTTATGCATTGCTAGAAGATCCTTAGAAAACTTTAAGGGACCGTTCAGTCTCTTGAAAGGGAAATTATCTGTGAAACATGAGACAACGGCTGAATTTATGGTATTTTAAGAGGAAAAGGACAGACCCAATGAACACTATGAACGTTGCAAAACTTGTCAGAGAGTACAGATTTGATGTAGCTCGCTAGCCAAACGTTAACAAGCAAGTGCATATGTGCTGTTTTATGAGAGTAACTACCGTAAAAGAGTCATTGTGAAGCTCAGTGTCAGCAACACTGAACTTTAAGTTGCTAAATCATTAATTTAAATGAGTGAGTCATATAAAAAATCACCCCTGTACAACAAGGAAATCAGCTTCAGATACCAAAACCATTTTTGTATCAGTCTCCAAAAATGTTTATTTCTGCTGTAAAGTTGGGCATTTTAATATGGGGGTCTATAGGGATTGACTCGCTTGTGGAGCCACGCTCAAGTGGTCATTAGAGGAACTGCAGAACTTGACACTTCCAGGTTGGCTTCATTTTTCAGCCCCGTAGGTTGGTCTAAACACTCATGCAAGGAATGTGTGCGTGTGTGCGTGTGTGTGTGTGTGTGTGTTTTTACCTTGGGGAGTTTCAGACATTTTGATGACACAGCATATTCAATGTAGGCCTCTTCTTGCCCGCTGCTGCCTCGCCCTCCTTCTGTATAGCACACTTCCTGCGCTCTCAGCAGCATAGCGTCTAGCTTCGCCATCCCATAAACACACAGCGCTGAGCGACTGGTTGCTACAGGTGTGGACGCTTGTCCCGCTGCCATGATGACGAAGAGGGCAGGTTCACCTGAGTGGTTGCCCAACCACGCTGCCTGAGCCAGGTTGTACCCGCCGTGACACAGCAGCGGCACCTCCACGTACGAGTAGAAGCTGCGGTCAGAGATGCAGAGCCGGGAAGCGTAGGTCCGGTACTCCTTCTTGTGCCACATGTCTCGGCGAGAGAACAGGAAGTACACATGGTTGCCATGGGCAACGGCCTTCACGAAGTGGTTGTTGTACTCCGAGTAACTTCCTACGACGAGTTTCCCTAGCTCCTCCTCCTGAGAGAAGGCACGGCGAGGCGGGACCACTGGGAACAGACGCCGTGTCGTGATTGGTGGGATATCACCAGGACCTTTACTGGTGTAGCCTCGACCAACCAGCATCAGACGCATGACGCCACCAGTCCCGCCCCCCTCCTGTTTGTTCTCTGTGGTTATCACCAGGCCGACGGTGGAGACTCGAGGGTCATTTGCAGCGACGTACTGCGTGTCGACGGGGTTGGAGGTCTGATAGATGAGCTGAGAAATGTTGGTCACACTCCTGCAGGAGCAGAGAAGAAGAAATCAGCTGTTCGTATGTGTTTTGGCTAATCCAGGCTAACATGATGCTATCATGAGTTTTCCTGAACAATCCTGAGCGCTTCTCTTCAAAACAGGCGACAAAATGAATGACGATTAAAAATCAAGGAGGCCTCTGTCCTTCAAACATGGATAAGTTCGTTAGCTTCGTTAAATGACACAAATTCGGATTCTTCAGTTTTTGGCCGAGATGGATTAAACTCTATCTGGACCTGATAATCTGTAAACAAAGTGTTTCTTATTGATAGCAGGATCACTTCAAACACCACGTTAGCGGATTAGATGAACTATGTTTGAAGAGGAGCAGGGCCCTGATTAGATTTCCTGTGAATTTTAATCGTGTGCTTTGGCATCATATCCATGTGAGGTAACAGACCACACAGGTACAAACACCTGGACAGTAAGAGGAAATCTAACGTGACGTGAGCACAGACAGCTTCAAACTGATGACTCCATGATGGGAGACAGTTACCTCTTGTCGCAGATGCCCTGATAGAGTGAACCACAGACGATCAGGCTCCCTGGCTCCGCCCCCTGCCCCGCCTCCATCAGCAGCAGTTTGTTGTGGTTGTGAGTGGGCGTGGCTGAGGGGCAGTCATGGGGCACGATCGGCGGGAGGCAGTCCGGGGAGTCCAGGTGAGGGCCGGTTTTCACGTGTGACATCACCTCCAGGTCAGAGGTCAGCTGGTAGAGGTGGTCGACCCCGCCCACATAAAGACGACCTGTCCCCGGGTCCAGCACCAGGTGAGAGAGGGGCGCACCATGCAGCTCCACCCATCGCACGGAGGGGTCAGAGGTCACAATGATATCGGCCGGGTGACAGGGAGGGGGAAGGAGGAAGGGGAGGAGGATGAGGAGTGACGGAGGGATGGAGGAGGCCAACATGGCAGCTCCTCTTTACCTGCCACAGGTGAGAGAGAGAGAAATTAAAACTTAGTATCACTGCATCTGCCTCTCAGTGCTCATTCACACAGCGAGCAAGCAGGTGCTCGGGTTTGCCAATAAACCAGTAAACCAAGACCAATAAACCAGCAAAACACAACCAGAGCGAGGGACGAATCAGCCGAGGCTATAAACACTGTGGTCTGTGCGTCGCTTCATGCAGAGCTGCACAAATAAACAGGAAATACACAGTAAAATAGAACAAATAAAGCAGTAAAACACAAACAACTGCACACACTGAATATCCAACAGTCATCAGTGATCATCAAGTCTCAGTCTAAGCTTAATGCCGGCTCACTCTCGGCTAAATGTTTGGTGTCTGGTTCTGTGATCCAGTTTTCAGAGTGGAGCTGAACTGTGACCGTCAGGTAAACTCGAGGGACATCGTCTTCGGTTCACATCCTGAAATCCACCTGAGCAAGTGAAACTCCTTCTCTCGGAGTCTCTGTGCTCGTTCTCTTTCTCTCTGAACTTATTAATAAAATATTTTGCTGCCTCACACTTTTCATCTGACGGTCAAACTGTAGTTGCCTGTAGTAATGTCGCCATGGCAACACACCCGTATCCACGGCAACACAGTGAGCTGACTTAAACCTCCAGTGGTTTGGTTTATGACAGAGTGGAGACTGACTGGGGTTTTAAACTGGTGTCAAACTGGTTTCTTTCCGCTCTCTCGTCCCGTCATCACTGTCAAAAGTCACTGAATTCAGATTGTCCTGCTGATCTCCCTCCTGCTCTCCACAGGATGAACCCTTTCAATAGCTCCTTGATCTTTCCTCTGACTCCGGTTCAGCTGTGTTTAGCTCCACTGCTGTTCAGACTCCAATAATCCTGTTCGACAGAGTCCAGGCTCTGGCTTGACCTGCCTGCTGGTCCATTAAGGGCACCACGCCTCCTGCAGCTCCACTTAAGAGAAATCGTTGTTATGATTGTTGTGTTGTGTGTGTATAAATTGTAATAATCATATTATGAATTGTTATTCCCACAAAAATCGGCCCCTGATTGGTTGACACGGCACTCTGACTAAATGGATCTGGGGCAGAAAATTTTACCAGTTGCCAGATTGGGCAATTTTCCGCCCTGTTTTAGGACGGATTATGTCTGTAAAAATGATCTTAGGTGGGCTGACAAACTGGATTGTCATAGATAGACAGATGGAGTGCTGTAATGAGCCCCTAAAAGAAAGTGTTGCAGCACCAATTCACACATCACAAAACACATCATTTACACTAAGCTGACATGATGTAGGTAAGAAAAAACACCATTTAAAAATAGATACACACGTGCATAAAAACTACTGAACTGGATAAAGATAAATACATATAAGCAAAAAACAAAATGCAAATAGAATAAAAACAGATTTAGAATTGAGATAAGATGGAGCTCCAAATATAAGCTGGATGTGCAACATCATAGTGCAGACGTTTTTCACCATTTGTATTCTTTTCTGGCTAATAATGATGTTTTTTGACCAACGTTTCAACCAGGCTCAACCACCAGAGGCATGCCCGCCGGCTAACAGCTGGTCAGACCAGCTCAATAATTCTGATCCATTTTCTGATTAATTAAACTGAAGAGAGCTAATATCCCCTACATCTGTAATGAGCAGTGAGGCCTATAGGGGGCGCACTGCGGGCTCAAAACAACAGATCTTATGATGCAGTCACATTAAAAAACAGGCTCTGAGTGATTTTTTTACAGTTTCTCTCCAACACAAAACACCATTCATCTCTCTCTCTCCCCTGTTTAACTCATGCTCGCTCTACCCTCTCTCCCTCCTGCTGCGTGTTGGTTCAGACTGAAAATCCGAAGGAGCACTCGCTGTTTAACTTGCACCAGTGCATGCTGGGAAACACCCAGAGAGGCCTCAGGACACACACACACACAGTGTAACACAATCATGCTTCAACATTTCCATGGTAATACTGAACATCCTCACACACACACAGTCGGTCTGTCTGTCCGCCTGTCTGTCTGTATGGTAATAACTTCCTCCTTCAGCCTGATTGGGGGGGGGGGGGGGGGGGGACAGATTCATCTATAATTCATAGGGCTGAACAGGGAGAGACAGACAGTTGTAGGCTGTCAGAAGGTAAAATGAGAGTTTAAAGTTGAGGAAAGAAAAAGACAGAGAGGTTATGAGAAGGACAGAAGAGGGGAGAGAGACAGAGAGAGAGAGAGAGAGAGAGAGAGAGAGGGAGAGAGACAGACGGAGAGAGAGAGACGGGGGTACAGAGGGAGGGTATGAGGGGTTATACAGAGAGCTGGAGGCGACGGAGCGTTAAAGTCAAAAATGAGGAAAAGACTCAGCGAGAGAAAATAAATTCATGTTTCAACTGCTGAATTCAGATCAGCTGCCTGCCTGTCTGTCTGTCTGTCTGCCTGTCTGTCTGCCTGCCTGTCTGCCTGTCTGCCTGTCTGTCTGTCTGTCTGCCTGTCTGTCTGTCTGTCTGCCTGTCTGTCTGCCTGCCTGTCTGCCTGCCTGTCTGTCTGCCTGTCTGTCTGTCTGTCTGTCTGTCTCTCTCTCCAGTATAAATGTTTTTATTCCAGACTCAAAGGACTCTGAAGATGAACAAGCCACACCCATTCAGTCTTTTGTATTTTGTGTGTGTGTGTGTGCGTGTGTGTGCATGTGTGTGCGTGTGTGCATGTGTGTGCGTGTGTGTGCGTCATGTGTTGCAGCTGGTGTGTCCACACAGAACAGAGCACAGGTCAAAGGTCAAACATCCATTGTTGGAGCTCAGGTTGATCCAACACTCCCTGCTGATCTGAAATCTGCCTGCTGCAACATGAACATCACTTCATCGTCATGTAGTTCATTCTGGATGAAGAATGTCACATGACTTGTTGGTCAGACTTCTTCTTCTGCAATAAATGAGTCCTCCACAGATTTCTAACACCTCTCCTGTAACTTTGTTGATGGCAGTTTTCAAGAAAGGATGAAAACCGATGCAGCAGAAGCAGACATATTGTCTCTTTAATTTCAATACATTACATCTACAGTACTGCATACATCTTCCTTGTCAAAACCTGCTGCATACATTACCCACAATGCAACTTTCTCTCTGTCAGTTGGATGTGTTATGCTAGTAGTGGCTAACGCATGGCGCAGCGGTCCGCTCAGCTCAGCTTCTTTCTGACTGCACGGTGACAGACTGCGACGGCTTCAAACTCGTCGTCTTCACCCGCCGCCGCCTCGAGTGACATCACCTGAGGACATTTCACACAGCTCCCACTGAGACATGACAGGTTTTATATCACTTTAAAACATATGCAGCAGAACTCCGCAACTCCTGGAAACTCTCAGCGAGGTGGAAAATCGCTGGAGTTCAACTGCATGCTTCATCTTTACTTCTGTGTTACTGTGCGTTCACGCTCAGAGTGAGAAAGCTATGAAACGCCACGTGTGACCAGCTGCTGGATGACACCAAGAATATGTTCTTCTTCCATTTTTCCGGCTTTCATTAAAAAATGAATTGTAACCCGTTTCTTTGTCACTAGTCGTCTGAACACGCGACTAACTGTGGCTACCCAGCAGGCTTTGCATCAAACAGGGAACACATCGAGGCTACAGGAAGACCGCATGCAGACAACGAGAGCTGTGACTGGTCAGTTTGGGCTGCTGCTGATTGCTGAGGGTGAAGATGCCACGAAGAAAGCTGAAGTTTCAAACAAGCTGTAACAACAAACCACTGTAGTCTGCAAATCTAGGAAAGAAGACATTTAAAGTCCCCGAGACTCCTTTAAAAAATCACGCAATTTTGTGAAAGATGATGTAATAGAAACTGTATAAACTTCGTGAAACACAGTCCACAGCAAATTCTAATTATTTGGGCCATCTTGTAAATTCAGCAAAAGCTATCGGCAACTTTCCTGAGTTATTTATTTCTTAGTGTGAAAAACACTGGGCCTGTCTGTCCCGGCGTGTTGTCTCCACAGAAGATGCCTCGTTAGCGGAACAGAAATGTCAGCTGGACAGATGAGTGCAGCGCATGCCGTCGCATTCGCCTCTTTCAGCCATACTGCTGCCGGTCTCAGGTTATCTAACACCTGGAACACCTCTGCAGGCTCCGCATCTCAATTAACCTGCCAACACTTTGTCTCAGTGAGAAGAAGGTTTAAGCCTCGATGGTCCAACCGGACTGAGACTGAGAGCGGCCGCCTCAGCTCGTGACCTGGCGAAAAGCCCTGTTGGCGTATTAACCTCCAGGTAACCATGGTAACCGGACTGATGCTGCAGGTGTATCCACAGTGAAACGTTCAGCAGTTTACTTTGCAAAACGCAGCAGTTTGTACTTCACTCCTCTTTTCTTCCTGTCACTCCCTCCCCCTCTCTCCCCACCTCCCCCTTTCTTCCCCCCCGTATGTAAATGAAGGACAGGCTGCTCTCAACACATCAAGCTCATGATTACAGGCTGCCTTACCTCAGGCACACACACACACACACACACACACACACCTCCACCCCCATATTATCTCTGAGGTTTGCTGCTGACTCTCACACTCACTCTTCAAAGAGACGACAGAATCCGACACACACAGCTGTGTGTGTGTGTGTGTGTGTGTGTGTGTGTGTGTAGTTAAATTTCTTCTCTTTGTTCATCTCCTCTTCCTCACTCTCGGGGACTCTCCCTCAGAGTCTGTGTTCACCATCACACACTCACAGTGTGTCCTACTTTCTCTCTGCTGAGGAGCCTTTGAGCCAGGCAGCAGAACACTGACCTCACCACGTCAGGTGTCCTTCAGACCCACGACCCAGCGCTGTGCTGATGCAGCCGGGCGTGGCTCCCACCACTCCTCTGTTCATCAGGGATTTAGCATCCAGCACTTCGTCAATGAGAAACGCCTCATTGATAGTTTCTTCTTTTGTTCAACCAACAATCCAAAATATTTCATTCACAGTGAAATAAACCTGAGAGGAGCTGATGTTACCATCAGCTGCCGCTCACTGGTTTTCATCTGTCTGTGGGTCATTTTCCCCTCAGTATTGACTGCAGACACAATGACCGCCTGTCAGTCTGTGAACTGGCTCCTCCTCTCAGTTAAATCACCTCCTTGTATTTTAAAGTGGATCACTTCGTTTTTACATTTTACTGCACATATTACACTGTGTATGTGTTTGTTTGAAAATACAGGAAGTCAAAAACACTGTTGTTAATCTGATAGATGCTAACATGCTAACACCAACATACGGACCTATAAGGGAACCAATATGAGGACAGAAACAGTTAAAGCCACCAGGAACGCAAGACTCCATAAAAGCTCCTCAACAGTGCTGTTCTAATGCTGCAGGCCTATGACAGACCTGCTTTATGTTTATTTACATTTTGTCTACCAACCTTCATTAAAAGCATGCTGAGTTAGCTATTAGCACTTCCTGAATTATGATTGTGAGGAGTGAGATTCAGCTCCTGCAGCATCTCTGCTTCCCCTTCAGCTCTCCGGCAGCCCCCTGAGGAGGCTTCAGTCTTCCTCTTCAGTCTTTGTCCTGCTGAATGTTCATGTCTATACAGACCTGCAGTGGCTTAACAGTCCACAAACTACTCCTGTAAAAGTACAGAAAGTACTCATGTAATAGTACACAAACTACTCCTGTCATGGAAAATGAAAACGTCATATTCTGCAACAATATTTTGGTTATTTTGGACTTTACCCAAGAGTAGTTAAGATGAACCTTATGTTTCTGTGGTGCAACCAAACACTGACTCAGGTTTAGTGTCACACTAACTAGTTTCGATCGTGCAGCAGAGTGTAGATGTAGCTGTTGCAACACCTGCACCTGTAGTGTCACCTGAGTTAAAATGAGTGAAATCTCACGCCCTTCCAGAGTCCCTTTAGCTGCACTATGAAAGAAAGACAACAAGGCAAGGGGACTGAGAACTAGATCCTTTAACGCCCAGTACTACAGATGTACTGTCTGTCACTCAGTGCAACATGCAGTACACACAGTACGGTAATACAGCAAGCTGTGTACTTCCAGTGAGTACTTCCACCTATCTCTGTCTGTTTGTTTGTTTCCTCCTCCTTATTTTTTCTCTCTTTGTTTTTCTTCTTCTTACTTTACCTTCTTTGTCTTTTTTCCGCTTCAGGATTATTTTGTCATCTGTTCTGCTTTATTATTATTCACACACTCACTCACACACACACACAGACACACACACACACAGACACACACACACACACACACACAGACACACACACACACACTGACAAACACGCACTCACACACACACACACACACAGACACACAGACACACACACACACACACACACAGAGACACACAGAGACAGAGACACACACACACACACACACACACACACAGACACACAGACACACACACACACACACACACACACTGACAAACACGCACTCACACACACACACACACACACACACACTCCCCTGGTGAGCTCATGAATATTTTTCTGCTCAGAGAGATGAGGACGGCTTGATATCATCGAGGGTGTGTGACACACACACACACACACACGCTCACACACACACATGCATGCATGCATGCATGCACACACACACACACACACTTTAAATCCCGGTGGGATTGTGAATGTTGTCAGCGGTTGTCACAAAATAGGAAAGTCATTTCCCACAAAGGCCTTTTTTGGTGTGTCTGTGAGTCACAGAGCTGACTGTACACACATCTTCATCATCATCATCATCATTGTCCCCACAGGAAGTCAATTTGTTGCCGTGGTGACACAGCTAGTTGCCGCAGGGACAAAATTAGCTGTTTAAACACAAACACCAGCAACCATCCTCTGTTATTAATAGGGTTACCATGGAGACGGAGGGGCGTGGCAGCAGGATTGGCATTCTTCTGTAAAAAGATATCATTTGGGTTCAATTTTCTGAGGGTGGAGTCAGAGGAAGACACTGAGGTAAAAGTGTTCTGGACACTAATGAAGAAGAAGAAGAAGTTATAAATGTGGACGAAAAAAGCTGGCTCCTGATTGGTCAAGCAGATGTGACGTGAAATTCAACAGTGACAGCCAGAAACAGAAACCTTCCCATGAAGACAAACATGTGGACGTTTCCTTGTCAGCTTCAGCTCTCTGTCCCATATACAAGAAACAAATGTTCCCCTCCTGTAACTTCCATCCAACATTTACACGATGGTACAAAAGGCCTGGTGCATTCTGGGGATCTTAATGAAAGTTACGACAGTCAGATTTGTCACCTGATAAAGATACAACCTTTTATAAATACTGAGCCTTATTCATGACTTTTCATCCACAACACTCTGTGAAAGGATCACATCCTGTCATGAAAAGATTGATTTCAGGATATAGTCAGACCCACTGATGCAGGATGTTGAAGAGCAACATCAGAAAGAACTGGGAGCATGAACGAGGCCCCTGTAGGGCAGCAGCTCCTGTTCACCATGAACAGCAGCCTGTCACTGATCCAGCCTTCAGAGATCACTGCACAGTCAGCTGGATCAACAGTGAAGCTAAAACATCAGCACCAGTCCTTTAAAATCTCCTGCAGTGGAAAAAAGGTTTGACAGTAAGACTCGTGTTGGATGGATTTGTTGAATGTTAATCTGAAAATGATCCTGCTGTCTGTCTCTCTGCAGGACTTTCCTTCGTCCTCAGCAGATTTCTTTGTCTCGGTCTGAACTATTTCCTGCAGCAGCAGGACTCTGTTTGATTCTGGGCCGCTGTGTTCTGATCCGATCCGAGCTGAATGGAGCTAATTCCTCTTTTCTCCCCAGACTGAGTTTTAAAGAGCGACTGTCAGCTAATGCCGGTTTGTTTTATTGATGATGAGGCTGCAGAGCTGCTATTCCTGTCTCTGTCTTTAATCTGGATTAAAACCAGTTTGTATTGACAGCAGATGTAAACACACACAGAGCTTTGTGTTTGACAGGAGGATCAGATCAGAATAAGAAGAATTAGAGATTTTCCTCAGTTTAATCCAGAACAGAAGATCAGAATAATAAGTGAATAACGGCAGATCACACAGCAGATTAAATGCAGAGGCTCAGTTCACCCTGCAGGAGTCTAAAAATATGGGAAAATCTGAGGAATTAAAGGAGTTATTACATTTGGACAGAGGCAGCTGCAACTAGAGTCGATATGTCTGCGTGCTTTATATGCCACATCTCTGAGCATCAACACTTTTACTGAAATGAACAATAAAATCTTTAGGAAATCCTTCTGTTCTCAGTGAGGAGGTCAGGCCTGAAGAGTAGACCAGCAGCGTCCGATGGCTCTTTTCCAATACAGTAACCTGAACCTGTAAGAACCAGAGAGGTTCTCGGATCTGTCTTCAATTATTTGTCGGTGAAAAGGCGACACTGTGTGGAAACACCAAGATGAACCTGAACCACAATGGTGTCACATCAAAAACTGCACTGATGGGTCATTCTGGAAGGAAATGAGAAACCGATTTGCAGCAGCATCATATTTCACAACATGACTGCTGCTCATAAACTGCGCAGACATGTGCAAGTCTCTCACGTGTTCTCACATGTTTGTTCTGATAAGTGTAGCATGTAAAAATGAAACCGCGTCCAGTCTGCAGCAGCAGGTCCAGCACAGCTTCATCCTGCAAAAGGCCGCTGAACTGGTCAATTCTCAGACTCATTACTGTGCTGCTCGACTCACGCTGCCCTGGTACACTTCACCTTAATCCTGCTTTCATTTAATGTCACCACCTGGTCACATCTCTGTGTGGATCTGTCTGTCTGTCTGTCTGCCTGAAATCAAAGGATTCTAATAAACTGTATGAATAGTTTTGTATCTGACTTGTTGCTAATGTCAACAAGAAACCACTTAAAATGACAAAACTGACAAAATCAAAGCTGGTTTTACATAAAAGCTCAACAAATGTTTCCAGATTTGACAATTAGACTCAGGTAATAGCCAAGGGACACATATCTACACCCATAAATATCATTATACAAAACAGCAACCCCTGTGATCCAGCCTGTGATCAGCGGTAATTAAGGAACAGTGAAAGTGTTTTTAGCTTGAGATCTAACATGAAGCAGTGCAACTTTCAGACTGCAGAGAAGTATTAGCAGGGTCAGACAGACGAGATAGCTCGGAGATGACTGACGATTTCTTACTTGTTATTGGACTTTGTTTTCGGTAGGACATTGACATCTCTATTACGGAGCAGGTCTGATGGTGTCTCTATTATACTGCAAATTCCTCTACTGTACTCCACTGTGTCTATACTGTATACTATTATTTCCATACTGTAAGTGTTTCTACAGTATTTTAGTGCAGGAGTGCTCTACAGCAGCAGCAGGCTCATCTGAACCAAACCTCTACAAACTGAATACTGATCGCTGCAAATATGAAATATTAATAACTACAAGACTTTGATACTACAACACACACACACATGCATGTACACACAAGCACGCACACACACACACGCACACAGAGTGGTGGAATTAGCATCAATATCATTAATGCCCATCACCTCTCTGCTTGTTCACACTTTTCCCTTCAAACACACACACACTTGTTTCACTGTTCCCGTGTGTGTGTACGAATATATTACTGCTTCAGCCTCCTCTCCAATTAACAGAGTGTATAAGTGGTTTTGATCAGTGGGAGATCACATGATGGGATTTACCTCCACCTCTGCTCACAGGTTCCTCACGCTGACACCCACAGCTCACTATATTAAACACAGCTCACTGTATTAAACACAGCTCACTGTATTAAACCCAGCTCACTGTATTAAACACAGCTCACTGTATTAAACACAGCTCACTGTATTAAACACAGCTCTCTGCATTAAACACACCTCACTATATTAAACACAGCTCTCTGCATTAAACACAGCTCACTGCATTAAACGCAGCTCACTGCATTAAACACAGCTCACTGCATTAAACACAACTCACTGCATTAAACACAGCTCACTGTATTAAACACAGCTCACTGTATTAAACACAGCTCTCTGCATTAAACACAGCTCACTGCATTAAACGCAGCTCACTGCATTAAACGCAGCTCACTGCATTAAACACAGCTCACTGTATTAAACACAGCTCACTGTATTAAACACAGCTCACTGTATTAACACAACTCACTGCATTAAACACAGCTCACTGTATTAAACACAGCTCACTGCATTAAACACAGCTCACTGTATTAAACGCAGCTCACTGTATTAAACGCAGCTCACTGTATTAAACACAGCTCACTGTATTAACACAACTCACTGCATTAAACACAGCTCACTGTATTAAACACAGCTCACTGCATTAAACACAGCTCACTGTATTAACACAACTCACTGCATTAAACACAGCTCACTGTATTAAACACAGCTCACTGCATTAAACAGGCCTCACTGTATTAAACACAGCTCACTGTATTAAACACAGCTCACTGTATTAAACACACCTCACTGTATTAAACACACCTCACTGTATTAAACACAGCTCACTGCATTAAACACAGCTCACTGCATTAAACACAGCTCACTATATTAAACACAGCTCACTGCATTTAACACAGCTCACTGCATTAAACACAACTCACTGCATTAAACACAGCTCACTGCATTAAACACAACTCACTGCATTAAACACAACTCACTGTATTAAACACAGCTCACTGTATTAACACAACTCACTGCATTAAACACAACTCACTGCATTAAACACAGCTCACTGTATTAAACACAGCTCACTGCATTAAACACACCTCACTGTATTAAACACAGCTCACTGTATTAAACACAGCTCACTGTATTAAACACAGCTCACTGTATTAACACAACTCACTGCATTAAACACAGCTCACTGTATTAAACACAGCTCACTGTATTAACACAACTCACTGCATTAAACACAGCTCACTGTATTAAACACAGCTCACTGCATTAAACATACCTCACTGTATTAAACGCAGCTTACTGTATTAAACGCAGCTCACTGCATTAAACAGGCCTCACTGTATTAAACACAGCTCACTGTATTAAACACAGCTCACTGCATTAAACACAGCTCACTGCATTAAACACAACTCACTGTATTAAACACAGCTCACTGCATTAAACACAGCTCACTGCATTAAACACAGCTCACTGCATTAAACACAGCTCACTGCATTAAACAGGCCTCACTGTATTAAACACAACTCACTGTATTAAACACAACTCACTGTATTAAACAGGCCTCACTGTATAAACACAGCTCACTGCATTAAACACAGCTCACTGTATTAAACACAGCTCTCTGCATTAAACACAGCTCACTGCATTAAACGCAGCTCACTGCATTAAACGCAGCTCACTGCATTAAACACAGCTCACTGTATTAAACCCAGCTCACTGTATTAAACACAGCTCACTGTATTAACACAACTCACTGCATTAAACACAGCTCACTGTATTAAACACAGCTCACTGCATTAAACACAGCTCACTGTATTAAACGCAGCTCACTGTATTAAACGCAGCTCACTGTATTAAACACAGCTCACTGTATTAACACAACTCACTGCATTAAACACAGCTCACTGTATTAAACACAGCTCACTGCATTAAACACAGCTCACTGTATTAACACAACTCACTGCATTAAACACAGCTCACTGTATTAAACACAGCTCACTGCATTAAACAGGCCTCACTGTATTAAACACAGCTCACTGTATTAAACACAGCTCACTGTATTAAACACACCTCACTGTATTAAACACACCTCACTGTATTAAACACAGCTCACTGCATTAAACACAGCTCACTGCATTAAACACAGCTCACTATATTAAACACAGCTCACTGCATTTAACACAGCTCACTGCATTAAACACAACTCACTGCATTAAACACAGCTCACTGCATTAAACACAACTCACTGCATTAAACACAACTCACTGTATTAAACACAGCTCACTGTATTAACACAACTCACTGCATTAAACACAACTCACTGCATTAAACACAGCTCACTGTATTAAACACAGCTCACTGCATTAAACACACCTCACTGTATTAAACACAGCTCACTGTATTAAACACAGCTCACTGTATTAACACAACTCACTGCATTAAACACAGCTCACTGCATTAAACACAGCTCACTGTATTAAACACAGCTCACTGCATTAAACATACCTCACTGTATTAAACGCAGCTCACTGTATTAAACGCAGCTCACTGCATTAAACAGGCCTCACTGTATTAAACACAGCTCACTGTATTAAACACAGCTCACTGCATTAAACACAGCTCACTGCATTAAACACAGCTCACTGCATTAAACACAGCTCACTGCATTAAACACAACTCACTGTATTAAACACAGCTCACTGCATTAAACACAGCTCACTGTATTAAACACAGCTCACTGCATTAAACACAGCTCACTGCATTAAACACAGCTCACTGTATTAAACACAGCTCACTGCATTAAACACAGCTCACTGCATTAAACAGGCCTCACTGTATTAAACACAACTCACTGTATTAAACACAACTCACTGTATTAAACAGGCCTCACTGTATAAACACAGCTCACTGCATTAAACACAGCTCACTGCATTAAACAGGCCTCACTGTATAAACACAGCTCACTGCATTAAACACAGCTCACTGTATTAACACACCTCACTGTATTAAACACACCTCACTGTATTAAACACAGCTCACTGTATTAAACACACCTCACTGCATTAAACACAGCTCACTGTATTAAACACAACTCGCTGCATTTAACACACCTCACTGTATTAAACACAGCTCACTGTATTAAACACAGCTCACTGTATTAAACACACCTCACTGTATTAAACACAGCTCACTGCAGGTGTATGTATATGTATAAGTCTACTATCACTGTACATGTAATTCCATGTCATGATTTCACTTAATGTAATAACATATAAAAATATCAAAAATCTTGTGATTAAAATGACGTAGAAGTGACACAAAGAATTCTGTTTTGCTGTGAAGTTTGTCTGGTGTTTCCTTTGTCTTAGTTCTGAGTTTCCGTGCACGTGTGCGTGTGCACAGTCTAGGAAGTAATTTTTGCATTACTGGAGCAGAGTACTTTTGTCCTTCTCAGGGAGGACAAAATTCA
This sequence comes from Chelmon rostratus, assembly GCF_017976325.1. Lineage (NCBI taxonomy): Eukaryota > Metazoa > Chordata > Actinopteri > Chaetodontiformes > Chaetodontidae > Chelmon > Chelmon rostratus. Next base: position 26,773,009 of record NC_055667.1, on the reverse strand, counting down.
AGGTTTCCCTTAGTGCTGTATAGTGGACGTGGTTCCTACACCAGCTTGCAGGTGCTCTTTATTATAAGCGCCTACACTTCAATGAAATGTCATATTAGTCTTATTCAGCTTCAGGGGGAAACAATCAGTGAAGACCACATATTTAACGGATGAAGAGAAGTTCAGGATCTGATTCAGCTCAGCAGCTGATCAATTGACCGTTCACATGTTCACAGCAATTGATGAGAGCTACAATATCAGGAAGAATTTTTGTACATCATGAATAATCAGTGTCCACACATCTCACACTTTATATTATGTACTTCATTGCATATAAATTACATATCAGCCAATCCTACCAACCATCACACTGGAATATCCTCCCCTCTCTGCTAGCAGGGGTCTGTAGGGACCAGACCCTGGTTCAGGTCAGATTCTGACCCCCAGGCTATTCATCCCCCTCCTGGACTGATCCCAGCTGAGGACCAGGTGTTTGTCCAACTCTTTCCTCGGACATTGGACAATTCTGCAAAATAGAATTTAAAATCCTACTGTTGGTTTATGAAGCACTGAATGGTTTATTTCTGAAATGCTGCTCCACTATGAATCGTCGAGACCTCTCAGATGGCCTGGATCAGGTCTACTCTCCCCAGAGTCCAAGCTAAACCTGGAGAAGCAGCATTCAGTTTTTATGATATCTGAAACAAGCTCCCAGAGACTGCAGATCTGCTCCGACTCTAAGCTCCACTGCAGCAGTTGGGGTTGCGGGCCTTGCTCAAGGGCACTTCAGTGGTGGTAATGAATGAAGGGAGAGCGCTGCTTTTTCTCTTTCTGCACGCAGGTTTTTCCTGCCGGGGTGTCTTTTCTTATTTTGTTTATTTCATTTCTTCTTTCCTTTTTAAGTCCTATGTAAAGCACTGCATTGCCTTAATGTTGAGAGGAGCTGTGCTGAAAAGCTTGCCTTAAAATGAGTGAGTGCAGGCAACACCACGTTCAGGACAAAGCCTGAGCCTCACCTGAGACCAGCCTAAGAGACCCACCTGGAGCTACATCATCTTCTCATTTTTCAAGACTCATAACTGCTGCTGGTAGCAACTCCTGAGTTGCTGCACTGAGGCCCGCCATTAAATCACACGTTTGGTTCTGATTCAGTTGTCATGACAACAAACACAAAGACGAGTCAAAGACAACAAATGGACTGAAGCATTAAGATTACAGTCGAACAGGAAGTCGACCTCTAAGCATCATCAGTGACACAAGAAAATCCGGCGTGAAGATGACAAGGACACGTCAGCGGAAACACAAAAGAAGAAGAGAAGATTTCACATTTTTCTGCATCAGGGTGGAGACGGCGTGTCGCGGAGAAAGAGGAGGAAACAAATACAGCTTCCTGTCTCTCTCTCTGGTTCTTTCAGCAGTTTAACAGGCGTGAATGAGCTCCATAATGTGTTTATGAGAACAGAATTTTTACAAGATTAAAACAAGGCTTTGAAGAAGAGGAGGAGGAGGAGGAGGAGGAGGAGGGGTGGGGGCAATAAACGACAGAAAAACTGTAATAACAGAGAGAGAGAGGGGAGGGGGGCTGAAGTTTAACCACCACAGAGTTGATGAAAGAGAGGGAGGAGTCCTTTTATACATACTTTATATATACTGTTGGGTATTGTTGGTTTGTGAATTTTTATCTTAAAATGAAATGTCTTCATTAATTTGTTGCTTTTATTAGATTAGTTTAAAAGTAAGTAAAGTTCATAGATAAATATAGATCAGTATAAGTAGAAAATAACATGAAACTGAAATATTCAGTACCTGAAAATTGCACAGTACTTGAGTAAAGGTACTTAGTTACTTTCCATCACTGTCCAACAGCTGGATTTCACCCTCTTGTCCACTGTTTGAAAAAAACGTGTTGAAGTCTGCAGGACTGCAGAGAGCAACACTGAACGTTATGGAAATTATTTGTGGTAATTGTCTGTGTTCACAGCTCAGAGATGACGTGAACTCGGAAAGTGTCACTATGTTCAGGGTCTTAAGGCCAGGTCATGCAGGGCCATGAGGGTCCATGTGATACCAGTCCATCCATGAAGGTCAACCAATGTGCAGACGCTTGTTTCATGCACTGTGTGTTTGTCCGACCCACTGCCACAACCTGACGTCTCCTCACCTGCTGGCCTGTGATCAGCTGCTCCAGCAACACACTGACACTTCTTAAAAACAGAAGAAACTTGTGCTCCATGAATCACTTTATGTAAATCAAATCCTCTGTTCAACACTAAGCAGTAAAGTCTGACAGTGCCACGACAGGATGGCTGCCGGCAGCTCTCTGAAGGCTTCCTTCAGAGTAACATACAACATTTACGAAGAAGTTTCAGACGTGTGTCAGGAGGTCAGAGGTAGTTAAAGTGAAGAGATCAGTTTGTAGCTGCTTCCCTGACATCTGTAGGTAGAGTGTGAAGGCATTTAGGTGATGTGGGACTTGAATCTCAGATCTGAGTCTGGGAGAACACCAAAACTGTAACCTCAGATTTAATCCAGGGATTTATTTCCCAGATTATTAAAGAGAATTTCTCTTTTTGTTTTAGGGCAGGGATTTCAGTTTTCAGCTCCCCTTATTTATGGTTACGTTCTATAAAATGTTTGACTGGCCGAGGGCTAAAACACAATAACCACAACGTCCCAGGTTGACTGCAGCCAGTTACGTGTTAGGACCTCTCTGTTTGCTGCATCTTCACTGTAACTGAGCTAATGAAGCTAAAATAAACACATGAAATAAAAAACGTGACCTTTGAGACCTTCAGAGATGGACAGTAACTATGTACATTTACTGAAGGGCTTTACTACAATGTTCATGTACTTTTCTAAGTATCTATTAATAGTTACTTCATCCTTCTACTCCACCAATAACGATTTCCAATTAAAACACGATGATCTAACAAATTATTTATTACAGATGAAGCAACACAACAGTCTGAATAAAGCGGACAAAGCTCCACGTTAATGTTGCGATGATAACAAACCAATGTTTGGCTGATTATCCAGAGTGGCACACTCTAACATGTGGATAAATATGGATGCAAGTACATTAAAATTCATTAAATATGCTCAAACAGGATTTTTTTTTTTTATGGGCCAAGGTGCAGTCTGAACAGGTGAGTTTTCAGTCTGAGCAGGTTTGATGTCGATGAGGAGCTCGTTCCTCCATTCTAGGCTGGAAAATTACTTACTTGCTGGAATTTTAACTTCATTTTGCTGTGAATGCTTTTATACTTAAGTAAAACAATGAATGCAGATATTTTACTTCAGTAAAAGAAGGCTAAACTCCTTCAAAGGTAAACCTTCCAGATACAATTAGACAAGTTACTGATTATATGAAAGACATAATTGCACATTACATTAGAGGAACTATTCTTCCAGTCATGTAATTTGAAGCAATTATAACTCTGATTTGCCTCACTGTGCATTTCTTTTCTCTCTTCTAAGAAGTAGAAGCTCCTTATTATCAGCAGACATTTATGGTTCGTATTGTTTCTTCTCCTTCTTGTATTTGGAGCATGTTTGACATAAAGTGTCTTATGTCACACTGAAGACGTCGCTGGTATTAGTAAAGATGTTGCACTTCACAGATGTCTGTGTGGCGCAGGATCAATACAATCTGATGATCTTAAACCCAGCAGACACATTTCATTTTTCAGAGTAAAAACCAGCCTGTCAGCAGCCGAGCAGCAGCGAGACGTTTCTGTGCTGCAGGAAACTGAAGCGTCTTTTTTCCCTGGGAGCGAACTTATTCACAGAAAGAGAGACACAGTCAGTAAATGTCTCTCTACCACTGAGCTAATTCCAGCTCCGCAAATTAAATCACAGCGCAATTAATGAGAGTCAGCTGTCAATCAAAGCCTCATCACTAAGAGAGAGAGACATGCACCACACATGAGAGAGAGAGAGAGAGACTTACTTCATTCAGGAAACAGTCCGTCTTTCTTTCATTCCTTCAAAAAATGACAAACTGAAAGAACCTGCACACTGGGCGAGAGAGAGAGAGAGAGGGGACGAACGACTACTGACAGAGAGATGGAGAGCGAGAGAGAGAGAGGGTGGGGGATGACAGGAGGGAGAGGGAGGGCGAGCGAGCAGCCGGCTGGATGGCTGTAATCCCATTATTGTGAACGACACATTGTTCTGAGAGAGAGAGGGCGAGAGGCATTCAGACAGAGAGAGAGAGGGCGGGAGAGAGAGAGACAGCGAGAGAGAGAGAGAGAGCAAGGGGGAGTGAGAGACCTGCAGACAGAGAGAGAGAGTTCCTGTGGGGATGAAAGGGGTGGGGCTTAGTTGGGGGAGGAGTCAGGTTCATTAATATTTAATCATTGGTTTGAGGCGTGAAGTTAGAGACAGAGGCGGTAAATCAGTGTGAGTGTTTTATGGGTTTCATCTGAAGGGCACCACACCCACTGACTCTACACAGCACTGACTCTACACAGCACTGACTCAACACAACACTGACTCTACACAACACTGACTCTACACAACACTGACTCTATACAGCACTGACTCTACACAGCACTGACTCTACACAACACTGACTCAATACAACACTGACTCTACACAACACTGACTCTATACAGCACTGACTCTACACAACACTGACTCTATACAGCACTGACTCTACACAACACTGACTCTACACAGCACTGACTCTACACAGCACTACCTCTACACAGCAGTGACTCTACACAACACTGACTCAATACAACACTGACTCTACACAACACTGACTCTACACAGCACTGACTCTACACAGCACTGACTCCACACAACACTGACTATACACAACACTGACTCTACACAGCACTGACTCTGTTGACTCAATACAACACTGACTCTACACAGCACTGCCTCTACACAGCACTGACTCTACACAGCACTGACTCAACACAGCACTGACTCTACACAACACTGACTCTACACAGCACTGGATCCACACAACACTGACTCTACACAACACTGACTCAACACAGCACTGACTCTACACAACACTGACTCTACACAGCACTGGATCCACACAACACTGACTCTACACAACACTGACTCTTCACAGCACTGACTCTACACAACACTGACTCTACACAGCACTGACTCGACACAAGACTTCCTCTACACAGCACTGACTCTACACAACACTGACTCTACACAGCACTGACTCTACACAGCACTGACTCGACACAAAACTTCCTCTACACAACACTGACTCTACACAGCACTGACTCTACACAGCACTGACTCGACACAAAACTTCCTCTACACAACACTGACTCTACACAATTCTGAATCTACACAACACTGACTCTTCTTCTCTTTAGTAGGCAGCTAGGCAACTACTACAAAGAATGTACTCATCTAACTGTGAAAAGTGAAGTAACTAACTTAAGAAAGAAAAAGCACTGTGACCATTAAAGTTGGAGGTAAAAGTGACATGATTGTCGAGTTGACAGCAGTTTGTAAAGTGGATACACATCACACTTATCAGCTGAATCTGCAGTCCCCCCCAGCTTTACCCAGATTTACATCTGTCCAACTACAACTTCACTATTTCAGTTGACTCTCAGCGCTCACATTCTCAGAGAAAAAGCAGTGAAAAGCTTCTGCACACTACCTGCTGAGCAGCAACAGCAGACTGACACAGCGAGAGACTAGCTGGTGAACATAGTGGAGCATTTAGCAGCTAAATAATCTGCAGATAGATCAGTAATGGAAATGATCATTAGCTGCAGCTCTACATGTTACCTACAATGATGAGAAAAACTCTTTTATTGACAGTCGGCACTGAGTTGCAGTCCAACTCACCTGACCTGCAGCTGACTTAGCCTCCAACACAACAGCTACATATTTAGTGTCGGTTCCTCAGCGTCCCTCAGAGTTCCCGTCTTAGCAGGACATCCCACAGCTGATCTGTCTCTTTGTTCTCCTCCATCAGCTGCTGCTGAGAGTGGTTGAATCATCTCACTATGAGCCCCAGTGCATGATGGGAAGCAGCTGCTAAATCCTCAACATGCTCACTAAACTAAGCTTCTGTCCAACACACTTCTTCTTCTTCTTCTGGGTTGGGTTTTTATTCTGTCATTAAACACACAACACACTCCTCAACATGTCCATCACATTCAATGCAACATAAAACATGAAACATTATGACACCAATGAAACAAATAAAATGTTTCTGCAGACAACTGAACCCTGACAGGACAGAACTGTTGTATCTCCACAGTGATCCCGTCTTTGTTGTGACTGTTCTTTGTGATATTTTCCTGTTTGCATTATTGTTCTGCTTGTTAGTTGTTGCTCCTTTTCCGGTTGAACTTGCCATTTATTCTATTGTACTTTGTTTTCGTCTTCTTCTAATTGAGTTAGATGCCAAAATAAAACACACCCTTCTTGCTCTTCACAACAGGCAGACTCATACAGTCAACATTAAAACATGTTTCCTTCAAAATAAAATGCATCAGGATCAATACTGATTAGTTGTACTGGTGTAATTACAGCTGTGATCAGAACAGATTTCAAAGCAGCTGAAAATGTGTCAGAGTGAGACTCTACACAACGTCTCTGCTCAGGTGAGTCCCACTCTCTGTTTGTTTGCTGTGGTCTGATTGGTTCACAGCTGACAGGTCACAGCAGGTGACAATCATAAAATGTTCAGGTTGTCATGGTTACCACAGACAGTTTAATGTGACGTGAAGAGTGTGTGTGTGTGTGTGTGTGTGTGTGTGTGTGTGTGCGTGCGTGTTATCAGCAGCATCTTATCTGTGACACAACACACTGCTGGTAAAACGTGTGTGTGTGACCTCATGTGATTGAGTGTGTGTGTGACAATGCATTCATGCATTCATTCATGTGTGTGTGTGTGTGTGTGTGTGTGTGTGTGTGTGTGTGTTAGAGCTCAGCTGGGAGTGTTTGTCCACTTCTCATCAGGACCCTCATGCAATATTAATCACACACACACAAAGGGTCACATGCACCACTGCACACACACACACACACACACACACACACACACATCAATCAAAGACACAAAAAGAACACACACACAGCCTGAGGTCTGACTGTTTGTGTGTGTGTGTGTGTGTGTGTGTGTGTGTGTGTGTTTGCAGACAGCTGGTGCAGCAACGTCTATATTGTGATTTTATATCTCTGCCTTAATGTCTCTCCTCACAAAAGCTCACAAAATTTACACCATAAACACATCTGACCAATCACAGCCCATTTCCTTTAAGAGTTGATCCAGTTTTGGCCAAGTCAGGATCAGAATTGGACTTTATTTAAGTTTATGTGTACAGAGGAAGTAAGATTCAGTGTGATGGGTCAGTGCACTCAGCACTTCAGATAGAGACACAGTGTAAATATTCACAGTGTGATCATGATCAAATGGTCAAGACAACGTGTATAACATAATGTGTAACTGTGTCTTCATGTTTCCCGTCTATATCGACACTTTCAACTGTCAAATAAACGTAAACAAGACACAAAACTTACTAACAATGATAAGAATTCTTGTCTGTGAGAACTTAAATCCCACCTGATGTATCAGGTTTTTGACATTTTGTTGCATAAAACTTTGAGCTCAGACTGGATTATTTTCAAATGTCATTTCATAATAAAACTCTCTCTTGTTCTCTCTGTGATGCGGCCAATCACAAGCATTGATGCGTGTCATGTATGTTAAGTAGAAGGCACAAAGCCTGCTGGGAAGCAGGGGGAGAGACAGTGAAGCCAACATGTTGCATTAGGTTGTCGAGCTAATGGTAAAGGACCAAATGAAGCAAAAGAGGATCTCCTTAAAGTCGCTGATGAGTGAAAATCACTGCAGTGTGGGAACATTATGGTGTTGCTATGACAACAGATTTAAACCTCCAGAGTTCTGGTCTGGATTAAAAGTGTTTGAACTGTCGTCCAGTTCAGCTGAAAGATGTTTGGAGTTTATCAGTCTCGTCATCTGGACGTTAGTGGGAAAAGTCTGTCTGCGAACCAGTGAGGCAGATCATTGATTATCATGTAGTGTCACATGCTGCTGGCTGCTGATATCATTAGTTAGTCTTTGTTTGTGAGAAAGTCTTTCCAAAGCTGCATTTAACTGAGTCTTTGAAGAGGAAATAAGAACGAAGATACAACCTTCATCTCAGATTGCCTTCAGGTGTCAAATTCAGCGACAGCACATGGTTCAGCCGGGTCTGAACGGTTTGGGTCTGGGCTCCTGCTTCCTTACAAACACGTTCAGGGCATACTTTGATGATGACGTTTTAAAACACAGATATCAGCTGTGTAATAAGCTGCAAAATAACTTCACAGTCTGCGCCCATATGAAGCTAATTTTCACTTCCTGTACTTACTGATCGCAGAACGTAGCCACACAAATTTCCTGATATTCCAGATTAAATCAATAGATTTATTCTACTCCATGACTTTCTATGTCTGGATGACAAGCTTTTCAATTCAATGGCTTTCCAAATTTCCTGCACCCCCTGTGAACCCTGAACACAACCAATTTATCAATTCAGTTTACATGAAGAAGCACAGTAATGTTTCCGGCTTGTGTTGATCACGGCATAAATGTCTCACACACACACACACACACACACACACACACACACACACACACACACACACACAGTGATGGTGCAATCAGCAGATGTTGGGTGTATGCTGCATGTGTGGAGTCAGATATTGTGTCGGAAAATGAAGAAGCTTCATCTGTTTCTGGAGGAACCTGAACGCGGCAGCAGCCTCCATCAGTCACACTTTCTGCTGTGATGGAGCTGCATGTGGAGGCCGTCCTGCAGAACATCCAACTGATTCAAAACGATGCTTCACCAAATTCAGCGATATTCATTACATTTGGAGTATTTTCCAACTGAACTGCTGAAATCGATGACTGATGATCGAACGCTGTCTGATGAATGTGCTTCAATTGTAAAACACAAATTCAGAAAAATTAAAACAAGATTTAGGAAAAACAAAACAAAATCTTGTGAAAACGTACATGGATTTCAACACATCTCGGATGGATGAAATATGATGTAGTGAATTTTAACCCTTAAAAAAACAAATCTAACCAACGATCAATAAGAACAAAGAGTGGGTCAGTGTTGGAGCTGTGGTGGTGGGTGGGGCTGCACTTTACATTGTAATGATATTTTTCTATTTTATTGTATTATATTATATTATGTTGTTATTTTTCTGGCTGTGATTGTTTGATTGATTGTGTGTGTGTGTGTGTGTGTGCTGTTTATCAGGTGTGTGAAGCTTTCCAGCAGAAACAAAAGATGAAGGACGAGTGAAGAGGCTTTAAAGGGGGAGGAGGAGTGGGAGGAGGAGTGGAGGGTGATGGAGGGGTGGTGGGGTGAGATTTAGAGAGCGTGAAAAGCAGCTTGTAGAGAGACGAACCAACCAGGCGGAGTAATGAATGGAGGGGGAGGGGAGGAGGTGAAAGGTGACACGCAGTAATTGGGAGGAAATGTGTGTGATGGAGAGAGACGATGTGTCCCAGTTCAACACTGCAGACAGAATCCAACTGAACTTTATTTATGCTGAAGGATGATTTCTGTTCAAGGCAGTAAAACAAACACGCAGACACAAAGAACAGCACTTGTGTGGCAGCACAGAAGTCACAGAAAGAAGACATAAAGAAAAACAAATATTGTAACGCCACTGGATTTAAAGCACCTCACCGGATTCAGGTTTCTCTCGTTCACATTTACAGGCACTCATTTCAAATATTTGTTGTTTTTTTCAGGTTGACAAATTCAGATGTTTAAAGTTTATTGGAAAATAAAGGCTTCCAGTCTGAGCCGCGCCGTCCTAGATCACATGACTCACAGAGTGTTTCTGATTGGACAGAGGTCTGGCTGGTTGATTAACATCCTCAGCGGTCGCTTTAATTTGACAGAAACAACAGCCAGTGGCCACACCCACCTGTGATGTCACAGTGTACTGAGGTACATCACTGCGACAAGGTGAGTTCGATTTACAGGTAGAAGTTATGTTACTCTTCAAAATCAAGTCTTTGAAATTCTAAATATTCAAATGAGCTTCTGTAAATTACAAAAAGGAAAATTCAACACAAAACACTATTTTGTTGCTGTCAATTCTAAAGTATTTAAAGATATTTGAAGATATCTTTATGCACTCAGCTGATGAAACAACGCGTCCTCAAACCAACACGACTGAACAGGTCGACTGCCTGTGACTCAAAAAAACACAAATCAGCGACAGGCCGATACAACAACCTCCATCCACACGTGGTTAATGTCAAACGCTCACAGTGTGTTCAAGTTTAAGCACCATAACTTTCATACCACATCATCTGACCTCCTCCTTCATTCCCGTCATAATCAATACAGCCACTAGAGGCCGCCTCTAACAATAAAGGTAACTATGGGTCCAATAACGCGCTCACACAGACGACGTATACGCTGGTTTTTCTGATGAGAACGGCTGGAGAGACTAAATGTGACTAACTGGTTACAGACGACGTCATGAAAACTGGATGAAACACAGAGAACACTTTGTACTGAAGAACTGATTCATAATGAGCTTCTGTTAATGAGCGAGAGACACTGAGGATAAACAGGAAACAAGAGAGAGACAGACAGAGAGAGAGAGACAGAGAGAGAGAGACAGACAGAGAGAGACAGACAGGGAACGATAACAATGACTGCTCTGTTACACACACACTTTGATGATCTAGATTCCTGAAACAACCAATCAGATCACTGCGTTGAGCAAAGAGAAACAACTGTGTGAAGACTACACTGACTCCGCCCACTGAATCTCAGTGACGAGTTCTGCTTCAGGACTGATGACATCATTGCTCGCCATGTGTCGGCGCTCTCTGAGGTCACTCTGGTTGCTACGGTAACCAGCCGGACGCCCTGACTCAGCGTGCCACATCAGCAGATACAGAGATTAGAGTTGAACCAACCTGTTGAGGCAACCTGCTGCGTCTGTGGTGTGAGGAGGAAGAGGAGGAACCTTCTTCATCAGGAGGACGTTTCCTGTGGGAACACAAAAACAGACGCACATCATATCATATTCCACTGCTTCTACTGTGTATCAGGGCAACTACACAGCAATAGAGTTTGGTTTTGCCGGCGACGACGGTTTCATATTTATTCTTCATATTTATAGTTATTTTTCTGTTTTTCCACATTTACTCTCGAACCACAACCAAGAGTTACTACATGACTGATTCATCTGTTGATCCCTTTTGTTTCTTCATTTCCTTCTTTAATTCACTCTCCACTGAAAGGTTCCTGCTCTTTGTTTTCTGTTTATCTGAAAACACCCATGTGTGATACTGTGACGTAACATCAGCGCAGCCGACAGTGAACGCATCAGATGAGTTCAGGTTACATTCGCTGGATGCAGAGTCATAAAGCTGCAGAGATGCAGCGATAACAAACACATGACCTGTCAGTCACAATCTGAGGGTCCAGGTCTTCATTGTTCTTCTGCTTTTCTGCCACTGATGACGTCTGTCAACCCGAGACCTGAAGACCATTTGAAGAAGCTCAGTTTATTGGGACGCAAACATCAGACAGCAGAGAACGAGACAACTCGTCACTGCTGATCAACCATTAATCCACTTATTGATGGGGGTCCCGCTGAGGGGCCGGGGCCCCAAGGGGTCCCTCTGAGGGTCCAGGTCCAGGTTGTGTAATGTGAAAGGATAAAGACCTGGTGACTAGCCTGCTCTGACACTTCATCTGTGTTGTTATTCTTTCATTTGTCAAGAAACAAGCACAAAGTGAAGTTCGTGGAGAGATTTTAGACCCACAGAGAAAAGAGACTTCGTCAAACAGGCCTCACCTCTCACCTCTCACCTCTGCCCGTCTTTACATTCAAGTTCAGTCTGTCGTCTGAATAAATGCTGATGACTTCAACCATTACAGCCTTGCACTTTTGTTTGGTTATTGTCCCCATCTTACTTTTTATGTCTTCGGCTTCAGCTCTACTTGCCAGTTTCCAGTTTTCTGGTCAGAGTTCATCTATTTTAAGTTTTAAAATTCGATCTGGAAACATTCTGATCGTGAATTCCTCCTTTATATTAACACGTCTTTTGTCTCTTGCTGTCTGCCCACAGCTTCAGTGTTTTGGGTGGATTGCTCCTTTATTCACTCCTCATCAACCATCTGCCTTCAAGGTCAACTGTGAGGTCAAGCAATGAATCACTTCCTGTTTCTCTCCTGGAGCATATAATGAGTTAATGAGCAACGTGGAGTGTACAGCTAATCAGTCATTGCGGGTATTGATTGATGATCTATAGACTGAGCGGCTCACACTCATCTGTCCTCGTCAATACAGCTGCTGCTCCAACATGTCAGCTCCTTCCTTTTATTACTGATTCGTTTTCACGCTGCTTTAAACTGAACACAGAGGAGATAAAAAGCTGTCACTTCCTCGCGTTCGTTCTAAACAGCATTCAGAACCTCACTGTAAAAAGTCCCAATTTTACTCCAAGCCACATTAGACATGAGTCCAGACTGATGGCGGAGTGAATTTTAGAAAGCCTGAGCGACACAAACTGATGCTGTGACGCACCAATACAAGTTCAGAACATTTCACACAAACAATGTTACACGATTGTTAACATGTTAATACGAGTTCACAGAAAACGGAACATTTCATCCTTGATTTTATGTTAAAAATCAAATCTAAACTGTTGACAGTGTAAATCAATTCAGCTCATTGGCATCAGATGGTCCACGCGTCACTGTTTATCTTGAATAATCAATGTCAGTCATGGTCTTAGCGTTTGAACTTCATATATTCTGTGAATTCGGTTTTATCACCTGCCAGGCTGTGGTGAAAGAAAACGTATATCTAACAAACAACAGTCTGCGGCTCCGCCTCCCATCAATCAACCCGCACATCGAGTCACAAAGACAAAAAACACTAAAGAGACTTTCAGCAGCTTCAGTCTGCGTTTGTGTCACATGGTTTGTAGTCTGAAGGACGGCCAACAATACAACACACACACACACACACACACACGCACGCACACACACACGCACGCACACACACACACACATGCAGCCAGCTGAGGCACGAGTCGTCCTTGAAGACAAAAAACAGAGATCAACAACTCACCAGTATTCACTCTCTTTCAGCTGTTCAGGGTCATTCTGGAGGGAAATATCTGTCTGTTCTCCTGCTAAATGCTCCACTTTCTGTCTGCGGTTTACAGGTAGCACACTGTTTACAGGTAGCACACTGAGGCTGTTTACAGCTTTTACTGTGAAAACAGGTGAAACTGAATCTGACAGGAAAACCGCAAGAGCCAAAAAAGCTAAGAATCAGGGTCCCCATATTGACAGTGACATCTGACAAACACACACACACACACACACACACACACACACACACACACACACACACACACACACTCTTCATCTTAGTGTTAAACAGCGAGGAAGAAACCGCTATCATTGGTGGTTCAGGGTGGGCACATGAACCTCTTTATGTCTGTTGACTGGAACCGGAAACACCTTACACCAATTCTCTGCCTCACAACTGATTTTAGTATCCTTCTATTGATTTATTGATTATTGATTTATTGCAAAAAATCTTAACGGCCTTGGTACTACTTAATAATCATTTTACTTTCAGCCTGTGAACCCTCAGTCAGGTCTACAGGTAGTGGTCTTTTAATTGCCCCTACAGTAAAAAAAAATGCATAATGTGGGTGGGGGCCGTTATTTCTATCTTGTGAATGTACACCCCCTTTAGGAAGGGAAGTGTGGGCCCATTCCAGCTCTCCCTGCCAATCTCATCGCCTTTCGAGACAATGTCACCCAGTGGTGCATTGCCAGACATGACAACACACACACTGGTGTAGAGGCTGGGGTGCATCCCCCATTACATCCAGGTCTTCATTAATGCCTCCCTCATCCTTTTGGGAGGGACCCCTGACCAGGCCAGTGTAGGAGGCATGTGGCTGAGCTCCCACTGCCACATCAACCTGCTGGAGCTCACAGCATTGACAAGTGTCGCATGTTTTAGGATCCCTCAACATGTCCACAGGGGGTCCACTCCAGGAGGAGTTGAGCCGATACTGGATCTGCCCACAGCCCTGTGTCAGGCAAAAGGCACGTCTTCTCACACCGACCCTAGGACCTCCAAACAGACCACGATGGCCTTACAGGTCTGCCTTTTGAGCCTCTGGATCAGGCACCTGGTTCTGTTACTGCTCTCCTCGTAGCTCTGGGATCAACCAAGAGAGCAACAGACCTGTGCGTCCTGTCTATATCCTTTCAGCTCAAAGTTACAACCTCCATCAGGCTGCCCAATTCATAGCAGCTCTGCACTGGCTCCCTGTAAAATGCAGAAGAGAATTTAAAATCCTTCTCCTTACCAACAAAGCCTTCAATGGCCAGGCACCATTTTATCTTGGGGAGCTCACAGCACCCTCTTACCCCACTAGAACACTGTGTTACCAGAACGCAGGCTTACTTATGGTTCTTAAAGCTGAATGGGAGACAGAGCCTTCAGCTCTCAAGCTCCTCTCCTGTGGAACCATCTTCCAGTTGTTGTCCAGGAGGCAGACACCCTCTCTACATTTAAGAGTAGGCTTAAAAATTTCCTTTTTGATAAAGCTCACGGTTAGGGCTGGCTCAGGCTTGCCTTGGACCAGCCCCTAGTTATGCTGTGATAGGATTAGACTGTCAGGGGATTTCCAGTGACACAGAGCTCCTCTGTTCTTCTCTCCCTCTCCATCTGTATGAATTCATGTCCTAGCAAAGTCTTGGTTCCCATGGAGAGTGGATGAACCTGGATTGTGGATTACAGCTACATATCCTGCCATGGCCCAGCCTGACACCCACTGCAACTGCTATTACTATTAGTTAAACAGTCATTATTATTGGATCCATATCGTTGTATTATGTACTCATACTATCTGTTGCTAATATGTACATATATTACATTCATGAATATATCATATGTCTATATACTATGCTTTAGAACACAACCCCCTTTTATTCATCAGTACAGTGTCGCCAGCTACGTCTCTCTCAGGTCTGGGATATCCCATCACTTCTCCAAATTTGACATGATTATGCTAAATAACTGTAAAGAAATAAGTTTTCCTGCCTGCCGGCCTGCGCACAGTGAGAGGCGGTTGCTATGCAACATACGTGCTGCTCAGTGAGGTGACAGACAAGAGTAGGCTCATTTTAAATCAATAAAATATGTTTTAATCACTATTTTGTGTCACTTTATTGAACGTCTTAGTAGTAAGCCGCGTTCTAAGATGGCTAATGTAGAGTGGAGAAATAAACCCAGACAGGATGAACAGAAGTCATCCTGAAGAGTCTGGTCCTGACTTGCTCCTTGTGGAAAATGTCCTGTGACAACTTCTGGTGTGATTTGTTGCTATATAAATAAAATTTAATTGAATTCAATAGCATCTGTGCAGTGTTGCGATGACTTGTTCATCTGAGTGGTGGCTGCTGAAACAAACTATTTTTATATCACTTTGTTCTACACCTTGAGACTATAAGCCTCCGTCCAGAGGGAAGAAGCTGAAATTCCCTGTGCAAAGGGTGGGAGTCATCATTTTAAATGAAACTGGTTATCCACTAGAACAGTCTGGCGTAAAGGGACACTGTCAAGCTGTGACTCACCAATCATCCTACCAGACGTTGGAAATGTATCTTCAATCAAAAGGAATGTTGCTGCCCCTTTTAGCACACGGCTTCACAATTTGCTTCAAAATTTAGTTTTGAGTCAATAACTGTTCCAAGATATTTGTAAGATTGCATGTCCTCTAAAGTCAAGTATCATATCTTTGGTATTCAATGTGTATAATTGAAGAGAGGGCTGCTCACACAACTCGACAAAGTCTGGGTTGACAGGGCTACGGCTGGTCTCACTGTCCCGACTAACAAAAACCGAGTCATCTTCATACTCTGAGTCCTATTGTCACACCTGCTCTGAAACATTTCTGTAGAGGATAAATAATCATGGGAAAAGCACATATTATGTGGGGAGCTGGTAGAGGAGCAATCTGCAGACAGAATTCACTCTCTCTCCTTGTATGCGTTAAAAAGTCAAGAGTCAAACCCGAATTGTCCTAAAAGTGTCCTGGTTAAAATACTGCAGGATGAAAATTGGTTGAATTGCGCGACAACACGAGGGGCAAACCTTATACATGACCACATGTTGGTCAGTGGACATGTCTTAAATGTTCACCTACAATTATTTGTATGTCCCATTAATATTTGTCCTTTACGTAAGTAGCAGATAACATGACACGGTTAAGCTATGTTTGATACAACAAATGTTAGAAATGCAGTTTCAAGAACAAGACTTTAGGTTCTTATCTTAAAATGTTTCATTTCTCCTCCCCTGTCGTCGTTCAGCACTCGTATTTATCCCGCCCCATCCCCACTGCGACTGGATGGTGACGAGAGCAACATTTTACCCAAAGTTTTTCAGCTCTCGACAACCAGAAAAAAGGCCGAACGTGCAGCGCTCTGCGTAGCATAAAGCTCAGCGTCTCATCACACTGCTGGCCTTTGTAGCACAGTGTAAATACGCAGCACTCCAACTATTTGTGCTTATTCAGTTAAAAAGACATTAGATTTAAGTAATCGACCACAGATGTTGTCAGGTCCATGACTCCTGTTGACTCTTACTGAGAGGAAAACCTTTCAACATCCTTCTGGTCTATGACAAAGTGCTGATTGGCTTAAACTGAATTTCATTACTAAAATCAAAAGTATCAAAATGAATTCAAAAAGGATGAAGGCAAATAACAAACTCAGCGTCCAAAGACCTGCTGTAGGTTTCATGCTGGACCAGCTGAGCCGAGGCTGTTTGCAGCCATCTTGTTCACGAGTTCAGATTCATGGTTCTGTTTTGCTTTGTGATATGCATCACCAGACAACCCTGCTGATGTTGCAGGCCAGAATCACTCAACCCCGTTCTGATGAAGTGCTTTAAGAACCTGGTTCTCCATCGAAGAACATCCAAGCCAGCCTGGACCCTCAGCGGTTTACATCCAGAACCAGCAGATCCACAGAGGAGGCTGTCTCCACTGCCCTCCACTCAGTGTGTGTGTGTCTACGTGTGTGTGTGTGTGTGCGTGCGTGTTTTTGTGTGTCTATATGTGAGTGTGTGTCTATGTATGTGTGAGTGTGTGTGTGTGTCTAAATGTGTGTGTGTGTGTGTGTGTGTGTCTATGTGAGCGTGTGTGTGTCTGTGTGTGTGTGTGCGTGTGTGCGTGTGTGTCTGTGTGCGTGTGTGCGTGTGTGTGTCTGTGTGTGTCTATGTGTGCGTGTGTGTCTGTGTGCGTGTGTGTGTCTGTGTGCGTGTGTGTGTCTGTGTGCGTGTGTGTGTGTGTCTATGTGTGTGTGTGTGTGTCTGTGTGCGTGTGTGTGTGTGTCTATGTGTGCGTGTGTGTGTCTGTGTGCGTGTGTGTGTCTGTGTGCGTGTGTGTGTGTGTGTCTATGTGTGCATGTGTGTGTCTGTGTGTGTCTGTGTGTGTGTGTGTGTCAGTATTTCACAGTGTTGCATCATCAGCAAATATTTGAATAACTAACAGCTCTGATCTGCTTTAATGTCGGAGGAACAAACTGCTCTGCAGACAGAAACCTGCCTGAAGATCTCAGGTCATTTATTTGATCATCATGATGTTTAGAGGCTCAGAGGGTTTAAGGAGCTGGCGGCTTCAGTCCTTCCTGCTGACAGTGAAATGATCTGCTGTAAAGCTCAGATGAAGATTATTTGGTTTGGTGGAGATCTTCACCCTGAAAGTCGTCTGCAGGTTTACATCCACCCGACCGTCCTCTGAGGCTCAGAGAGGAAACACCGAGGGAAAAGTTGTGTTGCTTTATCAGTGGCTTCCCTGCAGGGTCTGTGGGCTCAGAGGTCAGACAGCTGCAGCTACTGACTGATGCTGAGTGACCTCTGCTGCTGTCAGCTGGAACACACTGGTTCAACTGGTCTGACTGCTGCTGTTTCTGTGGGACGCCTGGGCTCTGAGCTGACTGTCAAAACACACCTTTGTAAGTGAGTCTTCTCAATCACACACCTTCATCCGCGGTGACTGTCGGTGTTACAACAACATGCGACGCTCACTGGCTCTGACTCTGATCGGAGCGTATCAGCGTATCAATGAAATGGATCCGTTCAGTCAGGCGACATGAGAGCCGCGTGGAGAAGCTGCCTCAGTGAATGACTGTGCTCACTGGGACGTGTGGTGGCATGTGTCCACGTGTCTGACGTCAGATCAGTTCTGATGTTTGCAGTCTGTCAAACACCACAAACACTGAGCGAGACGACGCCGTGACCTCGACTCCTGCGGCATCCCGCCAACTATCAGCCGCTCCAGGTCCAATCATCAGACAGACACGTGATCAGACGAGCTGAGGTGACAACGCTTCCTCCTGGGTCACATGTTTGCTGCTCATGTGACTCAGTTTTCTGATTCAGTGTTTAAATCACAGATGAATCGAATCGCATCAAGCAGCTTTCAGTGTAACTTCACCACAAATCGATGTGTGCTGAATCGTGCACAGTGTGTGCGCACTGTATGGAAACACTTCACAAACTGTTGGAGAGGAACAACCGACGATCAGAGGAAGATCAGAAGGCCAAAAATCATGCAGAGCTTCATCAGAACACCTTTCATCCTAACTCAGGCTTCATTTCTATTTCCCCTGCAAACAAATTCAATCTGAAGCTTCCAAATAGGCCACCAGTCGACTTAATCCCCATTAAAGCTGACCCTGAAACACACACACACATATATACACACACACACACACACACACATGCACGCACACAGAGTAAAACGGTAGATTAGGCTGCCTGCCTTCATTCACTAATCTGTGGAGTTAATCTGATGGTTGTAACTCTGCAAACTGAGACATTATAGAGCTGTAATCTGCATAGATGGAACACACACACACACGCACGCGCGCACACACACACACACGCACACACACACAGCCATATGTGCAGCAGTCTCGGGGCTTTGATGCAGCTTTTTCCTTCAGTGACTCAAACAGACTTCAGATCAGAGCATCAGTGACTCTCAGGGTCACTGTGTGATTCACTTCCTGTTCCACACACTGCTCATCAGGTAAACACCAAATGTAAACAGAACATCTGTTTGTTTCCAGTAAAACTCCATAAAACAGCTTCGAGGTTCAGGCAATCCAGGACGTCCAGGTGGAGGTTCATCAGAAACCAACACACTGTGCAGGTTTATGAGACGTTATCACAGAACATTTCACCTTTCATTACGTCAGCAGCCAGGAATGTGAGCCTGCTTGTGTTTGATTGGCCGACAGCAGCTTCAGCTTTGCCTCTGGACAACTGTGAGCTGTTTTATTCAGAGACTGAAGTTGGTCTGAACGCAGGCCGACAGCTGTTTCCTGCTTGTAAACCACGACTGTCACGACTCTGCAGGGCTGGATGTGGTGGTGCTGAGTGACACTCTGAGCCTGTTTTTCATGCTTCTTTAGTTTTTAGTGAACTGAGTGGTTCCATCATGGCGTTGCTTTAATAACTGCTGTTTCTTCCTCAGGTGTCTGCAGAGAGACGGCCGCTCACCTCACAACACTTTCACCTGTTCGACAGCTTTTAAAGGTAAAATGTGAGAACACGAAAGCGTTGCTAACATATTTGCACTCTGCCGTCTTTGTCTCATATAACAATCAGCTGAATCTATAGGTACATTTTTTCACAATTCTTTTTAACATTTCATCACCGAAATTATTGAATGAATGAATGAACTAATAGAGAAAATAATCTGCATTCCCAAAGAAATTAAGAGCCTTTTGCAGCCAAATTTTATTTATTTGTTTTTATTCATTTAAAGCTACAAAGTGCTAACCCCAGAACCAACGACAATGACATTTTGTGAGTTTATTTTGTTCATTGATTAGACTAAAAAGCTAAGAGAGTCTCACACACATCAACCAGCTGAAACTACGGACTGCCACCTGTTCAGGTACAGAGACGCTTTACAAGACAGGATGGGCTGCAGCTAGCTGTTAGCATGCTAACGTCACAAGATACCTGTGTAACACAACACACAGACGTCAGAGCGGCTACTCCTTCACGTTCTGATGATCATGTTTTAAAGTCAAATTCTGGTCATATCTCACACACGCTGTGTGTGTGTGTGTGTGTGTGTTACTGCGCGTGTGTGTGTGTTAATATATGTGTGTTTCTAATTTGGGGGTGTAACTGATGCCAGTGACTGTAGACAGCTGCACTCCAAGATACCAATTATACACACACACACACACACACAGATGCACACATGCACACATGCACACATACAGTAACACACTCACACACACACACTGTATAATCTTCAGTGTGATGGCAGTGACAACACATTATTCAACAGTGTGTAATCTGACCGGGGTTGGGGGCTGTTTAAAGGAACAGTCCACATTTAGCTGAACCCTGTCTCAGCTGTGTGTGTGTGTGTGTGTGTGTGTGTGTGTGTGTGCATGCATGTGTGCGTGTGTGTGTGTTCCACCAGCCTGCTCCACCTGGCCGTTCCACCACCCTGTTCCAGCTATGATCTACGGATCTACGCCCCTGTTATACAGCGAGGGAGTTTTCTTACACCACCTTGGTCGACCTAGACAGCAATCTGGACTGGACCAGGAACTCTGCGGCTCTCTCGCTCTTCTTCCTGTGGAGAATCTGGTTCTCCGGTGTCTGCGGCACCGTGCTACAGATGTTTAATGAGTCTGCGATGGCCGGCGCCTTGTTCTATGCTGTGGTCTGCTGGGGCAGGAGCCCGAGGGTGGCCGACACCAACAGACCGAATAAACTGATCCAGAGGGCCGGCTCAGTCCTGGAGGTGGAGCTGGAGTCTGTGGTCGCAGAAAGTAGGACTAAAACTCCTCTCCATTGTGGACACGTCCACGTCAATGACTTTGTTTTGCTGTGATTATTTTTACTATATTGTGCTTTTTTTGTCTTTATTCTTCAGTTGTTATTTTATTTAACATTTGCACATTATTATTATTATTATTATTGTTGTTGTTGTTGTTGTTGTTGTTGTTTTTATGGCAAAGTTTATAGTAGTTTGGAACTTTGTAATTTTTTACTCTTTTAAGTATTTCATCCCTTTGTCTAACTGCATCCGGTTATCTTTTCTTATACTGCAACAAACCTATTTCCACATGAGCATCAATAACATTTTTCTGAATCTGAATCTGACTGTGGTTTTAGCCTAGCTTAGCACAAAGACTGGAAGCAAGGGGGAAACTCTCTGTCTCAAAGACAGAGAGAGAGAGACAGACAAACCGAGAGAGAGAGAGACAGGCCGAGAGAGGAAGAGGCAGTCAGTATCAGAGGAAATGGAAACAGAGAGACAGTAAATACGGGTCATTCTACCACACGGGAGGAACTTCCTGCTTCATTACAAACAGCAGGACACACACACACACACACACTTCAAGCATGATTACTGCCTGTCATCTTTGTCTCTGCACGGTAACACAAACACACCAGCACAGCCTCCTCAGGCTGCTCCACTTCCTGTTACTCAGTGTTACCAGATCCTGAAAAACATTGTACAAAGACCTTCTGAAGAGAAAATATCAGAAATGTAAGCTCCAGACTACAGAGCCGTTGACGTCTCTGAATGACAGCGAGCTGCTTGAAGGTGTCGAGGTTCACAGAACGACTCTGACTACAGGCCAGTTTCTATTATGCAGTACAACAACAACAGCTGGCAGCTAAATATTTCTAATAAAGCAAAATGAACCTGAGGATAAATAAACCAAATACTGCTTTCAGCACAAACAAAAGGTTTCTAAGAGTTGGTGAGCGGCACCAGTGGCTGATCATTAATGGCAGATCCAGGGTCAGTTCTCTATCTCTGTTATTGACATGGTTAGTGTACAATGATAATCAGGCTGGTTCCATATCAGCTTGATGAAAATTTAACTCTCATGCAACAAACTATGAAACTAAGACACACTGAAATGTTCGTACATCAAATACAACAATTATCTGACTGAGCTGACTGACTGAGTGCAGTGATTGACTGTAAACACTGAAGCTCTGTGCTGTCAATAAAGCTTTTTGAATCAGCTGAATGAACTCGGTCCTTTCATTAAACTTCATCCTGTCGTGTTGTTCCTCTTTGCTTACAGACTGTGTTTAAATAAAGCCTCTCTGTTTCAGCTTGACTGTTCATTAACACTGTTCACCCCGAGCCTTTCAATAAAGTTCATTTGAATTCACTCCTTTTGTTTGGGCGCTCTTTGTTAGCGGAGCTCATTTAAAGAAAGACACTGTCAAAGCCTGGAGTTTCAATAAAAACTGTTAAACTGCTGCTGTAAAGACCCTGTTTTCAATAAAGTTCACATAAGTGGTCCAGCCTATTTCACACATCAGCTGATGTCCCTCAGTAGTTTAATGAGACTTTGCTGAGCTGGAGACAAGAAAACTCCTGATCTAAGAAACCAGAAGAGTCCTGGTTTCATCACAGAACTACATCCTGACAGCGTCTTAAACACACGGAAGGATTTTGTTGTCTCTGTTTAGATTAGTCTGAACGAAGAAAAGCTGAACAAAAATCTGAAAATTTCAAAAACGTGCTTGCTAACTTGCTGCAGCACCCCCTGTTGACTAGTTGTGGAACATACAGAGTGTAAATATTACTACTGATGGACTGAATCTGAATATCTGAATTTAATATTTGTTCATTTTTTGAAGAGCATGCCTGCCAGAAAATATACGAAAAAAGATTTTTAAAATGTGCAAAATTAATGATTAATTGGAAGTTTAAGCCTCATCAGCTAAACTTGGGGAGATATTTGGTGATAGCAGCAGCTGAGCGACGGTGCAAAAAAGAATATTTAATTTTTCACTTCGAAAGGCCCAAAAGCAACCAAAACAGAACGAGAACGAGAGGATGCAAAGTCCAGTACCTTATGAATCTGTCCGCTAATGTTATGCTTGCTCAATCTTCCTCCATCATAACAAACTCTGTCACTGCTGGAGCAGCTCAAGAGCCGGATCATCTGCCATCAGACAGCGACTCGGGCCACATCTGTATCACCCACTGGAGAAACCATGTCAGCCAAATGCAAGCTCACGTCCACCGCAGGTGTGTAGCTGGCTGTTTTATGGCAGCTAATGAGCAGATATATGATTTGCTCGGGGCACGTGAGTGGCTCCGGCAAAGAGACAAGTGGATGTCTGACACCATTCAAAATGAAATAAAATAGCCACAAACGGCGATTGATTGGGTCCAGGCACGATGCATGGCTTTAGAGAAGAAGAGGAGGCGAGGGCTTGGCATTAAAGGGGCTTTGTGTCCTCAGAGGAGGTGACTACTGGGCAGACATGACTTTCCACACACATTATTATAATGTGAGGCAACAACATCACAAGTATTTTCGCTTGTTAAATTTAGAACAATTCAAATGTTGGTGAGAAAATCCTAAAAAATGAAATCACACATCATTCTGCTGGAGTTGTCGAATATTTTGGTGAAAAAGAAAATGTTGTGCTTTCAGTACAAAATACAGCAAGACATTGAATGCCACTGCAGACTCACTCTTTGACTGAAACCATTCGAAACACTTGAAATCTCCCATCTAGAGAAAGTCCCTGTCAGTTTTGGAATGAAGAAGATATAGATGTTAATTGATTTTGCAGATTTTGAAAGATACAGAGTGACAGGCTTCTGAACTGACCAAAAGTTGCAGTGAGACAAATCTTCAGTGTGCTAAAAACATTTCAGCCCTGCAGGATCCTTATGTCGAACAAGATGCTGTGGACACAAAGGTACTCGAGTGTGCTCCTTGATCACATGCAGTGCCTTAGGAGACACCTGAAGTGCTGCAGCAAGAGATGTGGAACACAAGCGAAGGCGAGTTTTTCTTTCTGGTGAAAGTGAAATAAAACAAGATTACAAATTTAAATTGTCCCAAGGATAAAAGTTAGTTAAGCTTTAGATTGTGCATATTTTGCTATGTTTTGCTATTTGTGTATGGTTGTTATTACTTTGAACTATGAATGATCCTCCTATTTAACTGTGGGTGCTAGCAAACAGTAACAACCTTCAAATATCCATTAACAAATGAACTGACCTCGATTAACTTTGATTTGTTTATGACGGTCATTTAGGTTGTCAACAGTAAGCGCACCATGTGTTGAAGGAGAGTGTCTAAACAGACGTCTAAGGAGACGTCAAGCCTGAACGATCGAATGAATACATAATTTGCTTTGACTGACGCAATAACCACGCTGTAGTTGGGTCATCGTGAGTCCAAACATCAGCATGAACGTGATGTTTCATGTCTGTTTATCTGATGTTTCTGAACCAATCAAATGTTTGGCTGTCAATCAAAGTGTTCCTCGTCACTGTGGACTGTGTCTCTGACCAATGGCAGCTCATCAGGCTACATCACCGTCCAGAAGAGCAGTCGATCAGCGGAACACATCCAGACTACATTACCCACACACACTGCGGCTGTCTGTAGGACACACTGCCAATAAAGTTGACTCGAAATGATCCAGCAGAAAAGGGCAGAGACTCAGAGAAAGTAAAGAAAGACAGGAAGTCCACTGTTTGTCACAGGAAGTATGTTTCTGTCTGAAGCTGTGGACGGGAAACACACACACACGCACGCACGCACACGCACACACACACACACACACACACACACAGTACAACAAACTTCCACTAACATAGAGAAATACCGACACACAGTCAGAGTGTGTTGGGGCTGTATCCAAAGTGAAATGAATATGGGAAACTTGCTCATTGGGTTGGAGTGTACAGACAGAGTCTGGTCTGTCGCTGTTAATACTCTAATGTGTGACACCCCCCCCCCCCTTTCCATCTATATGCTTCCACAAGGCAAAATGACTCAGAACCACAACATAGCTGTTCTGCAGATGACACGCAGCTGTACCAGACTGGACGACCACTTCCTTAACTGAATGTCTGATATCAAACGACGGATGTCCTTTCTACGATTACATGAAAACAAACCAGAGATGATCCTGTACTCCTGTACCCTACGACCTGCAGCTTCAAAGCTCCACCCGCTCCACTGCCCAGTCCCCCAACCAGTTATCCAATCACATCAGACCTTACGCAAGAAGCCTTGGAATAAATATTCGAAAATACTCTGAAATTTTATTGACAATTATTACTGAGAATTATATCCAAGATCAGGACTTTGTTATTGCCTAAAGAGTCAGAAACAGTCATCCAGGCTCTGATCCTCAAGACTGGTATTATCAACTTAGCATCAACCAGGCCTCTATTCACCGCTGACCGGTTTTGACCAGTGTGTTGACTGGTTCTCTACCAGCTGCACTGACCGGTTTGTGGCTGACTGGTTCTTTAGCAGCTGCACTGACTGGTTTGTGGCTGACTGGTTCTTTAGCAGCTGCACTGACTGGTTTGTGGCTGACTGGTTCTTTAGCAGCTGTACTGGCTGGTTTGTGGCTGACTGGTTCTTTAGCAGCTGCACTGACTGGTTTGTGGCTGGCTGGCTCTTTAGCTGCTGCACTGACTGGTTTGTGGCTGACTGGTTCTTTAGCAGCTGTACTGGCTGGTTTGTGGCTGACTGGTTTGTGGCTGACTAGGTCTTTAGCAGCTGTAATGACTGGTTTGTGGTTGACTGGTTCTTTAGCAGCTGCACTGACTGGTTTGTGGCTGACTGGTTTGTGGCTGACTAGGTCTTTAGCAGCTGTAATGACTGGTTTGTGGCTGACTGGTTCTTTAGCAGCTGTACTGACTGGTTTGTGGCTGACTGGTTCTTTAGCAGCTGTAATGGCTGGTTTGTGGTTGACTGGTTTGTGGTTGAGTGGTTCTTTAGCAGCTGTACTGACTGGTTTGTGGCTGACTAGTTCTTTAGCAGCTGTACTGACTGGTTTGTGGCTGACTGGTTCTTTAGCAGCTGCACTGACTGCTTTGTGGCTGACTGCTTTGTGGCTGACTGGTTCTAAAGCAGCTGTACTGACCGGTTTGTGGCTGACTGGTTCTTTAGCAGCTGCACTGACTGCTCTGTGGCTGACTGGTTTGTGGCTGACTGGTTCTTTAGCAGCTGTACTGACTGGTTCTTTAGCAGCTGCACTGACTGGTTTGTGGCTGACTGGTTCTTTAGCAGCTGTACTGACTGGTTCTTTAGCAGCTGCACTGACTGGTTTGTGGCTGACTGGTTCTTTAGCAGCTGCACTGACTGGTTTGTGGCTGACTAGTTCTTAAGCAGCTGTACTGACTGGTTTGTGGCTGACTGGTTCTTAAGCAGCTGTACTGACTGGTTTGTGGCTGACTGGTTCTTAAGCAGCTGCACTGACTGGTTTGTGGCTGACTGGTTCTTAAGCAGCTGTACTGACTGGTTTGTGGCTGACTGGTTTGTGGCTGGCTGCTTCTGGTTCTTCAGGCATTCTGACTTCACTTCAACATCAAAGAGAATATTTCATCACAGCCAATTACAAACACACACACACGTGTTGGTTTTACTATCAATCTGAGGTCCCTCTCGCCTCCCCGTCAGCTACACTCCTCATCACCGCGATTTCCACAACCGTATCCATGGAAACCTCGACCATCATAGGGACACGCCTGACTTTCACCATGAAGACAGTTTTATTCTTGTCTGTCCAGGTTTTTCTGTTGTCTAGAGAACCTGGTTTCTGGACTCACAGTGTGTGAACTTTTTCACAGGGTTGACAGTTCGATCCCCAGCTCCACATGCCGACATGTCCTCGGGTGAGACACTGAACACATCCTTAGAGTATTTCTGTGTACCAACCTACCTATCTATCAATATATATATCGCTCTCTCTATATATGTATAGATAGATAGGTAGATGGATATACACAGAGCTGACAGTAAACAGGAAAGAGACCATGTCTCGAAAACTGCCACAAAAACCCCAACTGAGACTCACATCAGAATGTGTTGTATTCATGTCCGGAGAATTCTGCTAAAACCCAAATTATATCGACAAATGTCTTCATCAGAAAATGCTCCATTCAGAATAAGATCTAATTCTAGTGGAATATTAGTGTGAATGTCAAAGTAGCCAGTGAAGTTCAGTAGTGTTTGACCAATCAGTTGACGTTCAGTCCTGCACACTCAACCCTAATAGATCCAGGAACTTACACAGTTTAACTAATCTACGCTAAATTTAGACTCTTGTGTCTGTTGGAAATGCATCGAGGGTGCTGGACAAAGTATTCAGATCCTTTACTTCACTGATAGCAGAAATACTTCAGTGTAAAAATACTCTAGTTATTTAGTCTTATCAACACAACTAAAATATTAAAAACATGAAAAGTGAAAGTACTCCTGATTCAGCAGAACGACTCCTGTCAGTGTTGTGTTGTATGAGGTTATTGATTAATGCGCTGATTTATTTTCTCGTTTCACTGATCCTGGAAAACAAGCTGTAAAACACAGAAAGTGATGACTCCACCACCCTGTCTGTCTGTCAGGCAGTGAGACAGCTGCTTAGCTGTGTGTGTGTCTGTGTGTGTGTGTGCGCGCACATGTGTGCGTTGACTCCACAGGGAGCGATCGAGAGAAACCAGCTTCTTTATGGATTATTAATATCACCTCCAGCTACACACAGTCAGTGTGTGTGTGATCTGACACACACTCAGGGAAGAGGGGGAGGTGTGTGTGTTGGGGGAGTTCGAGGGATGGGGGGGTGGAGATGGGGATTCTGGGGTGGGGGGGCTCAGCAGTTGGTGTGATCAAGGACGCCTCATTCACACTCAACTCGACAGTGTCTGTGTGTGTGTGTGTGTGTGTGTGTTAGTATAATCTTCTTGAAGGCCACGCCCTAATCCAGGATCAACAATAGACCCCCTCGATGCACACACCGAGCCCCCCTCCTGTCATCTTTGTGAGTTTCTTGTTTGTCTCAACTCGTCCGCCGGTTGCCCTACAAGCCCCGCCCCCTCCTCTCCGTCCAGTCCATTCAGGTTCAGGGCATCACAAAAACATCAACAAACATCAAACACACCCTAAAGCACAAAACAACAGCAATACTCAAACAGCAACAATAAACAAGCAACAACAATACACAACCAACAACAACAATACACAACCAACAACAACAATACACAACCAGCAACAATACACAAACAACAATACACAAACAGCTATAATACACAAACAACAATACACAAACAGCATCAACACACAAAAAAACAACAATACACAAACAACAATACACAACCAGCAACAATACACAAACAACAATACACACACAACAACAATACACAAATGACAACAATACACAACCAGCAACAATACACAAACAACAATACACAAACAACAACAATACACAAACAAAAATACACAAACAACAACCATTACACAACCAGCAACAATACACAAACAACAATACACAAACAACAACAATACACAAACAAAAATACACAAACAACAACAATACACAAACAACAACAATTTGCAAACAACAACAATACACAGATTCCTCGGATGTTAACGAGCGTCTCCTCATCACTGAACCTGCAGCTGAAATGACTCCATCACTGATGTTCATTGGCTGTTTCCATAATCACTTATTCTTTAAGTGGTGCAGTGAGTTTGAGTCTCAGTCCAGGTCTCGGTATATCCAAGCAACAAAGTGAACAACTTTAGATTCTTGACCATCTACAGCAGCTGCCCTTCACTTAGCCCTTCTGGATATCCTTTGAAGTACTTTTTGAGCAAAAACAGCAGAAACACTCTGGTTCCAGTCTGTCAGATGTGAACATTTTCAGGCTTTCTGACTGTGTGTTAAGACAGAACGTGAAGTGAATTTTAGAGGCTGTGAGACTGAAACAAGGTCAGTCAAGAAAACCTTCAGGACAATCTGGATGTTACATTAAAGAACACTTTGAGGCCAGAAAATGCTGTGCATTAACATTCACACACATCACACCACAGAGCCCTGATGTCCAAAGCAACATGTTCATTTTCTGTAGACCACTTAGTCCAAAGACACATCATAACCAGGGTACTGTAAAGACCGCATCATAACTGCGGTACTCAAAAGACCAAATCACCACTGTGGTACTCCAAAGACCACATCATACCCAGGGTACTGTAAAGACCGCATCATAACTGCGGTACTCAAAAGACCAAATCACCACTGTGGTACTCCAAAGACCACATCATACCCAGGGTACTCCAAAAACACATCATAATGCATTACTCCAAAGAGAACATCATAACCAGGGTACTCCGAAAACCGTATCATAACTGTGGTACTCCAAAGACACATCATACCCAGGGTACTCCAAAGACACATCATAACCAGGGTACTCTAAAGACCGTATCATAACTGCATTACTCAAAAGACCACATCAAACTAGGGTACTCCAAAAACCATATCATACTTGCGGTACTCCAAAGACCACATGATCACAGAGGTTCTCATAAGACCACATCATAACTGTGGTACTCCAAAGACCACGTCATAACCAGACACATCATGACGAGGGTACTCTAAGTGTGTACTCAGAGTGTGCATCAGTGTGTATCAGAATGTGTATCAGTGTGTGTATCAGTGTGTATCAGTGTGTGTATCAGTGTGTATCAGAATGTGTATCAGTGTGTATCAGTGTGTATCAGAGTGTGTATCAGTGTGTATCAGAATGTGTATCAGTGTGTATCAGTGTGTATCAGAGTGTGTATCAGTGTGTGTATCAGTGTGTATCAGAGTGTGCATCAGTGTGTATCAGAGTGTGTATCAGTGTGTATCAGAATGTGTATCAGTGTGTATCAGTGTGTATCAGAGTGTGTATCAGTGTGTATCAGAATGTGTATCAGTGTGTATCAGTGTGTATCAGAATGTGTATCAGTGTGTGTATCAGTGTGTATCAGTGTGTATCAGAGTGTGTATCAGAGTGTATCAGAGTGTGTCTTAGTGTCTGTAGGTTTCTTAGCTCAAATTTAAAATACACACAAACAGCAACACCTGTGCTGGTATGTGAACATAAATAATACATGTGACAACACACTCCTGGGAGTCTCACACACACACACACACACACACACACACACACACACACACACACACAGAGAGAGAGAGAGAACAGAGAGTGTAAAGTTGAGTTAAACAGATGGTCCAGCAGATTGTATCAGAAACTGACTGCTAATCAGACACACTACACACACACGCACACACACACAAACACGCACGCACACACACACACACACACACACACACACACACACACACTCTTGTTCAGGGTTAAAGGAAACTTCCACTCAAACAAAGTCTCCATCTGTTCGTCTTCCAGCTGACAAAATAAAACTAGAACAGGGAAACATCTGATCACAGGTCAATTCGATGTTTGTCTGATAGAAACTGATGATCTGTGAGAATTTCTGTACATCAGGCAGCTGATTCAGGATCTGTACTTAAGGTCTCCAGCAAACTTTTTAATGAGCTGCAGGACATTTTGTGATCTATATCAACACATTCATCCCAGACCAGGCCGAACCCTGGAGCAGGTCGATGTGCTCCTGAAGACGTCATCAGGGACAGTCCAATACGTTTAGAACAATGCATCTGTTGTTCCAAAACTTTTCTGCTGTCTTTACAGGGACTCTATGATGCCCTCAGGAGCTTCGCAGCACAGTGTGAAGCCATGTTCAGTCGATGACATTCTGCTGATTCTCGTTCAGGGTGTGAGGGTTTTAGTAGGTGGTTGTTGTTGGTGTTAGTAAGTGATACAGCTACTCTGGATGGCATTGCGCTGGCCTCCAGTGCCACTGTAAGGAATCTGGGAGTCATCTTTGGTCAGGATATGTCCTTTGATAGTAGATGGTTCTGAGGGTGTTAGTATGTGGTTCTCAGAGTGTTATTAAATGGTCCTCGGGGTGTTAGTAGATGTTCTCATGGTGTTAGTAGATGGTTCTCAGGGTGATAGTAGGTAGTTCTCAAGGTGTTAGTTGATGGTTCTTAGGATGTTAGTAGGAGGTTCTCAAGGTGTTAGTACATGGTTCTAGATAGATAGATAGATACTTAATTAATCTCCAAAGAGAAATTTACATGTTCTCATGGTGTTAGTGACGGTTCTCAGGGTGAGAGTAGATGGTTCCCAGGGTGTTAGTAGGTGGTTGTTAAGGTGTTGTCAGGTAGTAGCAGAGTAGTGAAACTGGGTCAGTTGGTGGTTACCAGGGTGACAGTAAATGGCTGCTAAAGTGATGTGAGGTGGTTGCTAGGGTGTTGCAATAGCTTTAAGGTGGTTGCTATGATGGTACTAAGTTGTTGGAAGTAGCTAAGTGGAAAAAAGAAAAAAGTCTGTGAAATGTTCTGTTTTTGTCAGAAAGTTCTGTCTCACAGCATTAATCTCAGACTTTTTGTCTTACATCTGCCCAGTGAAACAATCTCCTGTTGTGTCAATGAGCTGTAAGAGGTTTGACCGTCAGACTGATTCATTTAGAAGACAAAAGAGGAACAACTTCAGAGAAAGAAGAATATGTTTTGTGTGGCACAACTGTTGCCTTTCCTCTCGTGTTCATAATGTCACTAAACATCAGAATGAGCCTGAAAAAACACACTAGATGTGACCTGTTTGAACACTCCCAAACAAAACCCCAAAACTCTCCTCTTCCTCTTCTCTGTTTAAATTCTACCTGTTTAAGACATCACGTGTCCATAACAGGCTCCACAGTAATTAGCTCCTGTGCTAATGCTACCTCTTTAAAGTACTGAGTGTGGTTTGTATAGAAGAGCCTGATGTCAACTAACTGACTGTACTGGTGTTACTGGTGTCACTTCAGTCTGACTGTGTGACGACTACAACACATTAACACTGTCTGAGTGTGTGTGAAAGAGAGTTTGTCTTAGTGTGTGTGTGTGTTTGTGTATGTCTCAGAGTGTCAGTTTGTGTATGTGTGTGTATCTGAGTGTGTGTGTGTGACTAAGTGTGTGTAAATTTGTGTGTGTGTGTGTGTGTGTGTGTAGATTAGAGGTGATTAAACAGTAATCTGAATCTGGACTCAGACTAAATCCTTCAGATTAGTCAAATGGACGTTTCAGTTAAATAATCTTCATCACACGGATGATGATGATGATGTCACTTATGCTGCTTCATACAGGTCACCTGTGTCACTTTATCACCAAATCCATTCAGAAAACAACAAGTTAGAATTTTTATCACTGTGACCCTGAGCAGTGACTGTCAGGGGGAATCAATTAGCAGGAAAAATAACTTCAAGAAACACACAAAGAAGAAATCCTCTGAAATATCACAAAGGCCTGACACCCTCAGTCAGAGCTTCACTGTTCATCTAAACACAGCCACAACAACAACAACCAATGACATCTGACCAGAACTTCAACCAACCAATCAACTCTCAGTCCACAGTCTGCAGCTGGTTCACCAAACTGATCAGAAACTGATCAGAAACTACGGAGGAAACATTGAGGGCAGTTCAAGTCATCTTGAGTCCTTATCTTTACTTAGATCACTTCTTAAAAGTCACTTTTATTGATTAGAATAGCAATAATTATGATTGATATTATTATTATTGTTGTTATGAGACACTGCTGTATGTTAACAGTTATGGTTACTAATGCAAACGTTCCTCTGGTTTCATCACTTCTGAACTGATTCCTTGTCAATTTTTTAAACAGAGATGGGAACAAATCTCTGCTTCTGACTCCACAGATGTGACGCTCTTAGTCTGGGAACCTTTTTTACTGAATATAATGAATAAAATGTTTCCTAAGGAACATCATGATAACTGTATTTAGAGTTTAATGTGTTACAGTTAAGTGTACCAGCAACATTGTGTTAATGTGTCAGTGAACAGAACGCGCTGCACACAGAACTACAGCCAGAAAATCACTTGCTGTCTGTCAGCAGGAAGTACACAACTCTGCTACACAACTGTCACACTCAGCAGGGCAGACAAACTGGACTCAGCTGGTCCAGTTCTGCACCAGACACACACTGTGCCGACTACCTGCTGACCATCATCATCATCATCATCATCAGCGATCAGTGAATCTCATCTAAAACACAACATGTGTGTCATGTGACAGTTTGAAAAGACTTCAGGACCAAAAATTATTTTAATTCTCTGAGCTACAACAAGCAGGTTGATCACATCCTCTCTCTGTGTGTGTGTGTGTGTGGGGGGGGGGGGGGGGTCTTTATTGTTTCGTTTGTGTTCTCAGAGGCTCACGTGATGTAGACTTCCCTTATGTAACTTCTGCAAAGGTGATTTTAAATTAACTTCTGCCATAATAAACACAGCAGAGTGTGTGAGCGTGTGTGTGTGTGTGTGTGTTGGAATGTCAGCTATTCAGTATGCGGCTGCGGGCTGAGCCGTACCGTGCCAGGACAGGCTGGGAACACCCGACAGACACACACACACACACACACACACACACACACACACACACACGAAACTATAATTGAAACACTCTCAGACACCAAACGTTCAGAACTGATTAACTGTTTTAAATCTGCTCTCTGCGGTTCAGGTCATCCACCAACCAGACACTGTTACAGAATTCTTAACTTTGAAACTCACAGGTTTGCAGCCTCCGCCGCCGTGTGTAGGACGGCTGTGTGAATGAAAACCACAGAACCGTCACAGAAAAGACACACCGGATCAAACAGTTGGAGCCGAATTAAAGGCCGTCCCGACCGGTTTCCTTACACACGCTCTGTCTTTTCTGTCGGAGATGATAACAGAAAGATAAGCGAGAACAATGAAAACGGTCATATTTCTGAACGGAGTCCGTCTGACACGCCTGGCTCTCACACACGCTCCTTCCTTCCTGCAGGAGCTGCAGCTCGGTGCGAGTTGGAGACATGAAAAGGGGGACAATGTGATCCGGGTCAGACTCACCTGAGGTCAGCGGGCTGCTCTACGGTCCGTCGAGGTCCACCCGGCCCGATAAAACTTCCAGAAACCCACAGAGAGACCAGCAGAGACACAGACCTGCACGATCCGGACCGAGAGCCGCACAACAGGTCCGACAGAGACCCCGCCCCGCTCTCGTCCGCGCGGCGCCGGGAGGCTTTTCTGTCGCTCCTCTGCAGGGAAGAGAACCGGCAACCAACTGTTGGGTTAGTGCCTGATTCAGGGGGTTGCTGGTTCAGCGAGTCACTGGCAAATATTTTCATGAAACCCTCTGAGGAGAACTGATTATTGATTTAAAGTTATTGGCTCAGAAATCCAACAGCACAGTTTGTCAAAGTGAGACTGGCACAGCATCTCCAGTCTTAAGGCACTCAGTATGTCATGAAAACACTGTCATGAAGAAATACAGTTCTGTTTGTGAACAAAGTCTTCTGTCATCAGCTGAAGGAAAACACAGAAATAATAAAAGCTTCCTTTTATGCCATTTCACTGAATTATGAAAATGTCGTCACTGATGTGAAGGTATCATACAGACATATACAGACGAGGCTGAAGGAACTAAAAACCCTCAGTTTTCCCTGTATTCACTTAAAACTGACAGAAGTATATTCGTAAGCTATGGAAGCCCAGAGCGGCCATGCATGCAAAGTGTCACTATCTCAAGATCACAAGACAATTCTTTTGTTATCTTGAGATAACGAAGCTCGTTTTCTTGTGATAACAGGCTAATCTATCTCTCAAGATAACAAGATCAATTAACCCGTTATCACGAGAAAACTAATAAACTTACAATCTCAAGATAAAAACGTCTGAAGTTTTCATTATCAGAATATTTTATTGATTGCTGAGGAGAAATGGGGTAAATAATAATTCCCTTTAAAAATTATAAACTCCTTTTAAAAGGGTAAATCAATGGGAAACTAGTAATTAATAATTAACTCTGTTTTTACTGACTGAGTATCTTGTGCAGTTTTATGGCTGGTAGAAAAATACTTTGGCTGGTGCATTTTTTCAGTTCGACTGAATTGAGCCTGTCTCACCTCTTTCCACAGACGTCCAATAGGATTCAGATGTTTCACTGATGAAGTTTGAAACTGTGTCCAAACACTGGACCGTATGTTTCCCATCATGCATCATGCTGTGATAGTCTTCTGACTTCACTGTGCTGGAGGCAGCATCACCGAGCCTTCAGCACATGTCACGCTCACAACCCTTTTCCTTGAAGGCTTCGTTTCTTCTTCTATGAACATGGACTCAACCATTCAGAAGGACGCTGGCTCGTTTTTGTGACTCCCTTGGAGGGGTCTTCCACCATGGATCCCATCAGCATTCAGACGGCGACGGATGGTGGGACTTGAAACTCTTGCACACTGAACTTGAGGATCAGCTTGTTTCTGTTTTGAGGTTTCCTTCGGTTCTTTCTCGTCTTGGGGGGCCGCTGCAGTCCTGTGGGCCTTAAACCAACCAAACAGGAACACAAAGCTCTCGTAACGTTCACGCTGACCATGTTTGACTATAAGGTTTTTTCTAATCGCATCACTCACCGCGTCTCTTCTGTTGTCCATGTTCAACATGAACAAAGTGAATGACTGACTTTCTTCTTTTAAACTGGCTGCCTGAGTGATTAGAAGAGAGAAACACCTGATACTCAAACCATCAGTCCAGTTCTAAAGGCCACAGATCATCTCCTCCATCAGGTTCTACAGTGTCTTTATATTTTGTTGTTCCGCTGCAGATCAAACATGGAGAACATGAATGTGTGCAGCTGCACATTAAAACGGCACATCTGTAAACATCTGCATCGCTCTGATCGTCACATGATCGCAACAAAGTAACTGAAGCTTTATTAATCTACAAATTACCACATTACGACTTTTATTATAAGTTTTAATGACTTTTACTTTTGTCATCAGTTATTGATTACTACTTTTAATGCTTATTACTTTTAATTATTTTTAGTTTTACTGGTTATTAGTTTTAATGATTACCATTTTTATTGATTATTACTTTTACTGGTTACTACTTTTAATTATAACTACTTTTATTGATTATTCCTTTTAATGATTACAACTTTTATTGATAATTGCTTTCAATTATTTTTAGTTTTATTGGTTATTAGTTTTAATGATTACAATTTGTATTGATTATTACTACATTTAATTATTACTTTTAATGATTATTACTTTTACTGATTAATACTTTCATTGGTTATTACTTTTAATTATTACTACCTTTATTGATTATTACTTTCAATGATTACTGCTTTCAATGATTATTACTTTTATTTTTTAATGATTACTAATTTTACTGATTAGTACCAACTAATGATATAATCTACTTTTTCTTAACTCTGACTAATTGATTTTTATGATTTCGGTTTAATCATTTTAATTTGAAAAGCACTGGACAAATAAAGGTTATTATCATATTTATTTTCTACTGAATCATCATCTTCATACAAAGTGTCAATATAAACATTAAACATCTTCATGGATCAAACACTAAATTATTAATGTTTTTAATTAATTGATCATCAGCTGAGCTGCTCAATACAAACTGAGTACATATATGAATATGTATATATGAACGTATATAAGCCTGAATCAGATGACGCAGCTCCAGTAAAACCACCCGATTGTAAAAACAATAAAAGACTCAAATTGGCACAATTTCAAAAATGACCTGCAGTTGGTCACATGACGTCAAAATGACCGGAGTCAGCCTGTGACTGACTCTGACTCGTCAGGTTTATTCTGATTGTTTCTTTGCGGCGAATCACTGACCACTGAGTCACAGCTGATTTCCTCAGAATCAGCTGATATCAGATCAGTTTGTTTTCAGGAGCCTGAACCAGTAAGTGACATCAGTGAGTCATCAGCTCTCCGGTATCATGAAGCTAATTGTTAACCAGGTAGATCACCATGGTAACAGATCAGGTTAACTTAAATCTGTTCAGAGCTGGACCACAGACCAATCAGATCACAGGAGACAGAGTGACGTCATTCCTACAGGATCCTTTTTCTCTGAATCACTTTCAGAACAGACAACTACAGACAGAAGAACCCACACACCTCGTAGCCTTCTGTTAATATTTCTACATGACTTGTGGTGTTTCTTCTAGCGCTGTCATTAGATTCTTTCTGTTTCTCTGTAATCAGTCAAAACCAGCTGCAGCTCACAGCTGGACTGGTAAGGTGAACTGGTCCAGTTCATGTCCAGCTTCATGATACCAGTTCTGATCAGGATCACTGACGGTGGACTCAGGACACAAACTCTGGTCAGCCTGAGGAGAGTCCAAGTTAAAAAGCAGTTCCGTCACATGATCGACCTGCTCTATGTGTGTCTCCATGGTAACCAGTAAAATCATCATATTTCCTCCATCAGAGACTGAGAGACTCCTCTTCATCTGTGGTTCACTCCTCCTCCTCCTGTCGTTCCCCCAAGAGGAGACAGAGCTCCGCCAGTCTCTGCTGCATCCTGGGAATCCCTGACAGCTGGTTCTCCAGCCGATGTTTCTCCTCCTGAGAGAAAAGGAACAGATGAAAGCAGTCCGCCGTGTCAGTGCGTTCTGTTTAAATAAAGTTTCACTCCAACACTGACCATCTGAGGAGCTAATGATAGACTGCAGCCCTGCAGGCAGTAATAACCCACCTGAACCAGACAGAGACGGCTGATAGGCTGAGTGTTCTCACTCTGTTTCCACACACACACACACACACACAAACAAACACACAAACACACACACCATGTGCCCGAGGCATGTTGTTGTGCAGCTGCTGGTTACCATGGTTACCACAGCAGGGGCTGTGGGGTCAGCTGAGGCGGTTCACAGTTATTTTAACATTTTCACAAACTGAGCTGATCCCAGAGAGGCAGGTACACCTGGACAGGTTACAAGCCCATCAGGCACATTCATCAACCTGCATGTGTTTTCACCGTGTGAGGAAACTCACACAGACCAGAACCAGAACCAGAACTACAACTGCTCCACCACAACACACGTCCATGTCTCCTTGAGGCAGCCAAATAGGCGGTGACTGTGTGTGTGTGTGTCTGTATCTGCATGTGTCTGTGTGTGTTTGTGTATGTGTGTCTCTCTGTGTGTTTGTATGTGTGTGTGCGTGTCTGCACAGGCGTCAGTAGATAATAAGGTGTGATGATGTTAATGAGGAACACTGTGAGGAAGAGACGTGCTGTTAAACATCCCGACTGTTTACTATCAGGTCAGCAAATCATACCATGATTCAGTGTGATGATGGATCACTCTGATGACCTTTGACCTCTGAGACACAGGAATGAGTGTGATTGTTTGAGCGGTACAGGAAGTTTTAGCATGGACGGTGTTGCTGTTTGTCTTTTGATGGTAAAGTTTTATTACGGAGAAAACATGAAATTATGTGCAACGTTAATAGAAATGTAAACAGGATGTGCTGATGTGTGGACTAAAGGCGGTTTGATTTAAACACCAGAACAGACGAAGACACAGACCTGCAGAGACAGACGAGTAGAAGCGTCCAGAGGTTCAAACTTCCATCCTCCTTCTCCATCAAACTGCAGCAGGTGAGAGTGGTACTTCCTGTTCGAAGAGGACAGAAGCATCAGGGTGTGGCAGCTGAGATAAGCTCAGAGCTATGCTGCCCCCTGCAGGCTGAATGTACAACTGTTTCTTCTGATTTTACATCTGAACACATTTTACTTGTGCTTTCACATCAGAGCTTCAGCGTGGAAAAGCTCTGATACAAACATTCAGTTCTGATGTGTAAATATTGAAGTGTGTCCTCACACAGAGTCACATGTTCAGTCCTCAGAATAACTGAACATACAGATCACTGAATCAATCAATCAATCAATCACTGAATCCAAGAAACGTCTGCAAACACTTCTGCTCATTTTAGACTTCATAAGCAGCTGAAAGGTTGTGATGTTCAGCAGAGGTGTGTGTGTGTGTGTGTGTGTGTGTGTGTGTGTGTGTGTGCATGCACTGACCACAGGGAGGGTCTGTGTGTGATTGACAGCAGGGCTATCCCAGCATCCTTTGCAGCTTGGAAGATGTTTCCCTCCACGTCAATGCTGACGGCACTTGTACACTCGTCCAACAGAGCATAGCGAGGGCTGGGCGAGAGACATTCACAAAACACAGAGAAAAAGAGAGAGAGAGAGTCGGGATGTCAGAGGTCAAACAGTCAGTAAACGAACAACCAGCCACAGAGACAGTAGATCAGGCTCTCATCCAGCACCAGGTCCTGGTTGTAACACAGAATCTCAGAGACCAGGACCACAGCTGAGGACGAGGACACAGATCCACCAGTAGATCCAGACCTTCTCTGCACACCACAGTCTCACACCGTGCGCTCAGGGCAGGCTGCGCCGGCAAACGCAACATGGCGTCCGCCGTTTACAGCTCATTGACTCCTCCTCGTCTCCTGTCGACCCCTCCAGACTGCTCAACTCAGTCAGTTAGAAAACAGTCAGACAACAGACAGCAAGCAGAAAACAGTCAGCCAGAAAACAGTCAGAAGACAGACAGAAAACAGTCAGTCGGAAAACAGTCAGTCGGAAAACAGAAAGTCAGTCAAAAAACAGACAGCAAGCAGAAAAAAGTCAGCCACAAAACAGTCAGAAAACATTCAGTCAGAAAACAGTCAGCCATAGAAAACAGTCAGACAACAGACAGCAAGCAGAAAACAGTCAGCCAGAAAACAGTCAGTTTGAAAACAGTCAGACAACAGACAGCAAGCAGAAAACAGTCAGCCAGAAAACAGTCAGTCGGAAAACAGAAAGTCAGTCAAAAAACAGACAGCAAGCAGAAAAAAGTCAGCCACAAAACAGTCAGAAAACATTCAGTCAGAAAACAGTCAGCCAAAGCAGTCAGATAGAAAACAGTCAGACAACAGACAGCAAGCAGAAAACAGTCAGTCAGAAAACAGACAGCAAGCAGAAAACAGTCAGACAACCGACAGCAAGCAGAAAACAGTCAGACAACTGACAGCAAGCAGAAAAAAGTCAGCCAGAAAACAGACAGAAAACATTCAGTCAGCCAAAACAGTCAGCCAAAACAGTCAGATAAAAAACAGTCAGACAACAGACAGCAAGCAGAAAATAGTCAGCCAGAAAACAGTCAGAAAACAGTCAGAAAACAGTCAGCCAAAACAGTCAGATAGAAAACAGTCAGCCAGAAAACAGAAAGTCAGTCAAAAAACAGACAGCAAGCAGAAAACAGTCAGAGAACAGTCAGCCAGAAAACAGTCAGACAACCGACAGCAAGCAGAAAACAGTTGGTCAGAGAACAGTCAGACAGAAAACAGAAAGTCAGTCAAAAACAGAAAACAGACAGGAAACAGTCAGACGACAGCTGATTGGTGAGTAAATATTTACCGGTGGTAGAACATGCGAGCCATTCCCATCCTCTGTTTCTCTCCTCCAGACAGAACGTCTTTCCAGTCACTGACTGACTCCCAGCCTGACAAAGACGGATATTACAGCACAACATGTAGCACCGTGGGATGGTTTTACATTCACATTCATTACACTATAAACCTGCTTTGAAAACACTGGAGGTAATGATGATAGTCATAACACCAATAAGTACATCATACATCAAGTATTCACCCACAATAACTGCAACCCCAACTGCTGTCAAGATACTCATCAAACCCTCCTGAAGTCCTGTTAGAGACTGAACTGTGTGATCAACGCTGTCAGACTGCAAAACCATGAACATCAAATGCAGAAAGTAGAAACAACAACAGCAGCAGCACTGCTATTAAATGTTTAGTTAACTGGGATTTAAATGCAACAAATCAAGATCCCCCTGCTGATGAAACAGGAGCTCTGTGCTGCGTTCAGGGTCGACGACATGAACACAAACTGTTGCACTGTTATCATCAGTCATGTTATCATCAGTGTGTTTCACCATCATCAAAGTAAACTCTATATACTGACACACCACTGCTTCATATGAACGACCATTCACACACACACACATACTGACCTCCCTCTCTGTCAAGGATGTAGAGCAGGTGGACAGTCCGAAGGATCTCCTCCAGATCTGTATCTGAGACTCCTCTCTGAACCATCTCCTCCACAGAGTCTGGATAAATCACCTGGTCCCTGAGGGTCCCCTCTGACATGTAGGGCCTGTACAATCCACAGTATATCACTATTATTATTACATAGTGCAGTACTATGATACTGGTTGAGCCAGTGGCATCCAGGAAAAGCTGGATGACTACCATGATCAGTGAGACGACAGCTGCAGAGAGAGCGGAAAGCTGGGAGGGCAGTGAGGGTCAGCACCCCAAACACTGATGGGTCAACTGGCCAGCATTTAACAAGGAGAGTGGCTTCAGTTTGGTGTAGCTGGGACCCTTGAAGGCACAACCAGGAGTGTTGCTGCTAATATCAACCATGATTGTCAGCATTGCTGCTGACAATTTTGGAGCAGCAGACAGAAACTTTGGGGGAGAGAAGAATCAGTAAGCTTAGACAGGAACTGAACTCTCTGAGGAGGCAATACAGGGGAGCGATGGGGATCAGGCCACCTTTGCAGATCTACAAAACATTGTGAGGAATAAGCTCATCATCCTCCACAGAGAATGTGTTGGCAGTGATGGAAAGAGTGATGAAGACGTGTGAGACTGCAGGGATTTCATATCTCCACCAGAGCCAACCATCGAGTGGAACAAGCCAACCTGGAGAGGGAACCAGAAGGTCATCAAGACCACCAGAACAAGCTCAGCCCCAGAGCCCGGTGGTGTGCCTTACAAGGTTTACAAGTAGCGCCCTGGGCTCCAGTCACACCAGTGAATGATCCTTAAGGTGTCCTGGAAAAGGAGCAAGCAGCCTAGCTGTAGCATCGGCGGCAGCTTGGTACAAGCCGGCACTCATTGATGTGTTGTACTGCAACACTTCCAGACACTGTCCTCTTTCCCTCCTCTCTGCCACTAAAAAATACACATTTTCCCCGACTCTGTACCTCTGCGGTATGTAGAACATGTGCTGTGGTTCTACACGGTGCAGTAGTAGTAGTAGTAGTAGTAG
Organism: Chelmon rostratus; assembly: GCF_017976325.1. Lineage (NCBI taxonomy): Eukaryota > Metazoa > Chordata > Actinopteri > Chaetodontiformes > Chaetodontidae > Chelmon > Chelmon rostratus. Next base: position 26,731,091 of record NC_055667.1, on the reverse strand, counting down.
TTTTACCTCTGTGGTATGTAGAACATGTGCTGTGGTTCTGCACGGTGCAGTAGTAGTAGTAGTAGTAGTAGTAGTTTTACCTCTGTGGGATGTAGAACATGTGCTGTGGTTTTGCACGGTGCAGTAGTAGTAATAGTAGTAGTAGTAGTAGTAGTAGTTTTACCTCTGTGGTATGTAGAACATGTGCTGTGGTTCTGCACGGTGCAGTAGTAGTAGTATTAGTAGTAGTTTTACCTCTGTGGTATGTAGAACATGTGCTGTGGTTCCGGGCGGTACAGGACTCCCCCATAAACAGGCCACAGTCCACTGAGGATCCTGAACAGAGAACTCTTACCGCAGCCATTTGGACCTGTGATCAACACGTTCATGCCTTCATCCACCTGAGACACAAACAGAGAAAATCCACATTTTTAGACCTAAATTTACAGATTTGTGGAGAAAAGAGAAAAGTATTTGCTGTTCTGTGGATGAAAAACTTCTTCGTGAATGACTGGAAACAAAAGCAAAGATCCTTCAGAACAGCAGGATAATGCATGTCAAGCTGAGCCCGTGGTAGGAAATGGTTCTTTCTGTCTCCTCAGTGGATAAGACCCCCCCCCCAACACAGATACAGTACACAGTCAATGTTGGTGCCTTATTTTGCAACTTAATCTTTTCCGTTTTATAATTTTTTCTACCATCTTAACACGCTTGTTCCAAATCTGGTCAGAATGTGTTCCTGAGAAAGAGACAGGTCTCCAACAAAGACCATTTTCTCCTGATTCGTCTGTCTGAAAATGGCATTTTAGATGCGTAGCTTGTGAGAAATGGTCTAATATTTACTTTGATGACTACGCAACCATAATCTGTGCTCATGTTCACTTCTCCCATTGAGATCAACAGACCCAGGACCTGCCAGTGGTCTCTAAAGGGGCGTGTCAGTGGCGACACCCACATGACACAGATACAGGAAATGGCTCTTCAGTGCGGCATCCCGCCTCCTGAACCCTGACTTCATGAAGCAGTTCAGTTATCAGCCATCATTACATCTCCAGGAAGCTGAAGAAAATGCTCATGACTCAAAGTCATCAAAAGGTCTCATTGAGTTTTCAGCTAACAAGTTCACATAGAGTCACCACAAAATATCCATGGGGAAATAAAACCTTCTACTTTAGTGTGTTCTCAGTGCCAGCAGCACTCAGTGGTTCTAACTGGTGGAGATAAAAGTTCAGAGTGCTGCCTTTCACAAGAGACCAAAACCATGCATGTAGTCCAAATAGTTCAAGAACAGCTTTCAGTTCAGTTTGGGTCGATATGTTTCTGCATGTTAATGTGTGTGTGTGTGTGTGTGTGTGTGTGTGTGTGTGTGTGTGTGGTGCTTCACACTGTGTCTATCCTGACAGACTAATATCTATCTGTAATATCTCCACACATTAAGATCTGGGTACAAACACCATCTAAACCGCTGCAAACTGTCTTCATAGATTTGACTGCAGAACCTCGAATCTTCCTCACAACCACAATCTGAGCAAGAATGGACCAATCACAGAGCAGAGATGTCAAAGGTCGAGAATCAGACGACAGAGAGGGGTTCCTGTTTCCATCAATGTTCCTCTTCTTCCTCTTCTGTCGTGTTTCCTTCTTTACCCTCTTCCTCTTTGAGACTTCACCACAAATGTCACTCTATAATCCCCCTATTGTGTGTCTGTGTTTGAACACACACACACACACAGACACACACACAGTGTTTCAGTAAATGCTAATGAGCTGCAGGCTCTGCACTGACCTTTGACCTCAGTCAGAGATGGAAAACTTGAGGAAAGAATGAGAGAAGAAGAGATTAAAGAGAGAGAGAGCGATGAAGCAGTGCAGATGGAGATAAGACAACTGCACTGAACGTGCTCAGCAGCGGGGTGACATCATCACCGGCCTATGCGAGCACCAAGCTCAGTTCTGGATGGACAGACGGTTTTTATTTTCATGAAAACTGGCTGTTCTGCTGACATCGAGCAGTATTGCCACTGTAGTCTGATACTGTTAATATTAGTTTTATAATTCAATCTTTTATTTTATTTAATTTTCATTCTTTGTATTATTTATTAGCACAGCAGTAATTAATCACATCATACTATGAACTACATCTCTCTGTGTGAAGCAGTGAAACAACATCGCTTAACAATACAAACCTACAACTGAATGCAGGGTGATGATATAACTAACTACGATCCAGTGAGAACAGTTTACTCTGCAGCAACACTGACACCATGTGGTCACACACTCACACGCACACACACGCACACGCACACGCACCCGCACACACACTGCACTATTCAGTTGCTCTGTGTGTGTGTTATAGTGTGTTACCAACATTCAGTCCACATGTGAATCCACAGCCTGTACTGTCTGAGTGTGTGTGTGTGTGTGTGTGTGTGTAGGTGTGTGTGTGTGTAGGTGTGTATATGTGTGTGTGTCTGAGTGTGTGTGTGTAGGTGTGTGTGTGTGTGTGTGTCTGAGTGTGTGGGTGTGCGTGTGTTACCTGGATGTTGAGGCTAGAAACCACCACATCTCCGGTCGGTGTAATGATTGGCAGGTTCTCACAGCGAATCCCCTTCTCCACACTGATCACATGACCTACACACACACACACACACACACACACACACACACACACACACACACACACACACTGAGCTGTTGGCAGGTAGAATAGCGGAGCTGCTTGTTGTGGACAGGTGGCTGACACAACACAACTGGCAAAAGCTCCACCTCCCTACCTCTGATCTCCAGTGGACCACAGACTCTCTGGCCGTGCTGAACCACAGCACCTCCATCTCCTCCTGCTCCACCCGTTAACTTCTCTCTGTCCGCAGAGCGACGGTAAATTCCCTCATTCACATCTTCGAACACGTCCAGCATCTCAGAGACCCGAGCAGTGTAACCTGCCAGCTCTGTCACCTGCAGACACACACAGGTGCTCTGTTGGTTCAGGGTCACTCATTCAGGAGTCACATAACTTCTCTTACAGACGGAAACGGACCAGAGTAAGAGCAGAAGAGGAGGATGAGGGGCAGAGGCGGAGAAGATGTTAAATGAGTTTAAAGAGGAGGTAAACAGGAGTAGGATGCGCACCTCCTTGTATGAGCTCATGATCCTCTCGACAGCATCGGCTCCAGCATTGAGGAGGTTTCTGGCAGTGGTGAAGGCCTGCGTCCTCTCACTCACCAGCTCCTCCTCCTTCATCACCATGGCTGCCTGCTTCACCTCCTCAGAGTCTGAAGACATCACAGGTCAAAGGTCACACAGCAGACTCCTCTCAGCTTTCATTGTGACTGAGTTGTGTGTGTGTGTGTATGTGTGTGGTGTCTTCTTGGGGTATATTTACCATATTTGGAGTATCCTGTGGCAGTGATGATGGGCACAGCGACCATCACCAGGCCGGAGGCGCTCCATACGTACTTCATGAGGAACTGTTCCAGCATGATGTACCAGAGACGCTTCAGCAGGATCTGGTGGATCTGAGAGGACAGAGACATGTAGCTCCTCTGCAGCTGGGCCATCTCCACCTACGAATCAAACACACCCAACCTCAATATTATTATTATTAGAGACAGGGCCATCTCCACCTATAAACCACACACTCCTCCTTTAATACTCTATTATTCACTGCTACAGTTAACTACTGTCCACTAGGGGGCGTCTACCTTGTGTCCCCCATAAAATGCGATCTCCTCAGAGTTGGCGATGATGCGAGAGTGCATGTATCTCAGGTCTCCTTTCCTCCTCGCCTCCTCGGCCACCAGCTTCCCGAATCGAGGCGAGCAGGAGCGCAGGACTTTGGCGGTGAGCACCACCACCAGGCCAGCGATGACGGACGGCCATGTGGTGTTCGCTCCTGCGGGGAGGAAGATCACAGCCATGGAGTCAGAGGGATGTCTGACGTCGAATCTTTCAACAGGAACACAGACGCACTACGACCTCTAGCTTGTCTCAGTAACACAGACGTACCTTTGGACTGGGCGGTGCGTAGCAGGGTGTAGCAGGTGACGATCACATCCAGGATGGGTTTGGTCAGGTTGGAGTAGAGATGGGCGACGGAGGCCGAAAACATGACGATGTCCTCGGTGAGAGACTGATCAGGGTTGGACAGACGACCGTCCATGTTACTGACGCGGTAGTAAGTCTGCAGAACAGAGACGAGACGTCAGAAACCTTCAGAACAGAAGTTACAGAATGATTCATGCCGAGTTCAGACTGGATGATATGAAGCTAATAATGGTCCAAAGCGACAGTCTATGAGCAGCTGGGGACAGGTGCTGCTTTTATCCAGAGTAGTGTGTCTGTGTGTGTGTGTGTGTGTGTGTGTGTGCGTGTGTGCTACCTGGTTGGTGAAGTACAGTTGGTAGGCGTGGTCGACCAATCGGCCTCTGAACCTGAGGGACAGCTGACCTTCCAGGAATCGGATGGCACTGTTGATGAAAGTCGCAGGAACAGCGACGAGGAGCCACTTAGAGAGCTGCAGCACGAAGGCCTGAGGATCCTTCTGAACGATGCACTTCACGATCACACCTGGAAGATCAATATTACTGATCATTAACGATGTTCTGCACATTGGAAACGTATAAAAAGTAATACTAATAAAACTCTAATAAAGCTCTGTAAAACTGAATAAAACTCGCCGAAATGACAAATGTCTCACTCTCAAACAGACAGAATCAGACAGACGGGCAGAGTGAGACAGACAGACAGACAGAATCAGACAGACAGAGGACATCATACAGACAGAGTGAGACAGACAGACAGAATCAGACAGACAGACAGACAGACAGACAGACAGAATCAGACAAACAGACAGACAGACAGAGTGAGACAGACAGACAGAATCAGACAGACAGACAGAGTGAGACAAACAGACAGACAGAGTGAGACAGACAGACAGAGGACATTATACAGACAGACAGAATCAGACAGACAGACAGAGTGAGACAGACAGACAGACAGAATCAGACAGAGTGAGACAGACAGACAGACAGACAGAGTGAGACAGACAGACAGAAACAGACAGATAGAGGACATCAGACAGACAGACAGACAGAATCAGACAGATGGGCAGAGTGAGACAGACAGACAGACAGACAGAATCAGACAGACAGACAAACAATAAGACAGACAGACAGAATCAGTCAGACAGACAGAGTGAGACAGACAAACAAAATCAGACAGACAGACAGGCAGGCAGACAGACAGACAGACAGACAGAATCAGACAAACAGAATCAGACAGACAGACAGACAGACAGAGTGAGACAGACAGACAGACAGACAGACAGACAGAATCAGACAGACAGACAAACAATAAGACAGACAGACAGAATCAGACAAACAGAATCAGACAGACAGACGGACAGGCAGACAGACAGAAAGACAGAATCAGACAGACAGAGGACATCATGCAGACAGACAGACAGACAGACAGACAGACAGACAGACAGACAGAATCAGGCAGACAGACAGTAGCTGACCGTCCAGAGCAGCGACGTAGATTGACAGGAAGGTTCTGGACATCAGAGTGAGAGAGTGCAGAGCCAGCAGACCGATCTCTGGACACAGTAACCGTGGAAACAAGAGCTTCAACAGACGAGACAGTCTGAGGATAAAGTCCCTGTTCACTGATGGAGACCTGAGGACAGAGATGGAGAGACACGTCCCTGTGACAGGGTTCGTCTTGGACTCAGGAACTCTTTGTGAAGCTGTTGTTTGGAACTCATCGCTGCGTCACAACACAGGTTCCGGCAGGTAATTGGCTGACGGCTCAGCTGATTCTCTGCTTCGCACCCTATTGGTACATCTCAAACAGGGCGCTCTGTTTAACCAGTCCTCGTCTGCTTTTATGTTAAGCACTTTGTGTTGCATTTTATACATGAAATGTGTTATATAAATAAAGTTTATTATTATTATTACTATAACCCTGACCTCAACCCAGATCTCCACCCTGAAATTAATGACTCCCGTTGTGGGGACTTCCAAACACAAAAACACACACACACCTGCTGTCTCTCTTCTCCTTCTTGCCTCCATTATTGTTCACAGAGGTGGAGGAGGAGGTGCTGACCACACCCACAGGCAGACTAGCTCCACCCAGCTGTTTACCTGCAGCACTCCTCTGAAAACAAAGCAAACACACTCACAGTTACCTGCAGTGTGTATTTGTGTGTGTGTGTGTCTGTGTGCGTGTCTCACCTGTAACCTCCTCCAGATGTATGGTGACAGTTTTTTGACTGAGTAGGCGGCGAGCAGCAAGACCGCCAGCTTCCGGAGTCTGGAGCTCCGCCTCAGCTGAGCTGGCAGCTTCTCATAGGTGAGTTGCATGCTGATAGTGGACGCGGTCCCAGAGGGGTGCACTGTGGACTGCAATCTTGTTGTCACGGAAACATGTTGACCTCAGAGTCTGAGACTCCACCTGCAGACACAGGTGATCACCTGTGAATTAATCCTTTCATTTCATTTCATGGATATTTACTTTCCTCATGTAAGATCTGAATGATTAACGGATCAAATGATCCTGTTTTTAAAGAGGACATGAACAACAGCAAAAAAAACTCAAACAAAAAAAAACTCAAACAAATTACAAAACAAACAGGCACAAACAAAATCCAAACACAAAAAACACAAACACACACAGCGTGGTGCTTTGCGGTGTGTTGCGGTGCAGCTGTTGTTGACAGCTGCTGCTTGTCGCAGTCACACAGTCTCACTCTGATCTCTGTTGGTCATTTAGGATCCAAACGTCTCCACACTCCGCCGCTCAGATGCTTCGGTGTCCTGATTATCTGATCAGTTTTGCTCGTTAGTGTCCTCATTGACGTTTATTGATTAGCTCAGTGCAGTGATTGATCAACAGTGCTGTGCTTGGTCAAACTGAGAGTGAAATTTAAGAGCGCCCTCTGCTGACCACAAGGCAAACTACTTCACCTGCTCTGCTGTGGTTAGAGACTGTGAAGGTGAATATTTGTCCCCAGGCTCCAAAAAAAAAAAGTTTGATACATGGTTGCAGTCCTGCGAAAACTATGTATCTCCACAATGTCATTATTTGTTATAACCAGGTTTTTCCTGGTTATGTGTTTGCATACACAAACATCAGACAGGTTTTAGAGACGCCTGCAAACACGGAGGGTTGTACATTTTACTCCACTACATTTACCTGACAGCTTTAGTTACTAGTTACTTGTCAGCTCAACATTAACAAACAGGTGATCAGCTATAACCTGTCACCTGTTGCTGTCTTCTAGATTTAAGTCACCATCAGTATATGAAGTGTTTGAAACGAGCTTAAGTAAAATACCTTTACTTTGGATACTTGAGTACTTGCTTACAATACTTTTGTACTTTTACTTATGTGAAAGTTTGAATGCAGGACTTTTACTTCTAGAGTGGGGTATCAGTACTTTTCTTGAAGTAAATCATCTGAATAATCAACTAATTTCACACCTGTTGCAGGAAGTACTCAGACGCTTTACTTCAGTAAAAGTACTAATACTGCACAGTGAAACCACCTGACAGCCTCTACAGCACCTTTAATAACCCACAAAGGACGGCTGCTTTGGTCAGACAGGTGACAGAAGCGATAAAAACATCGATTCTTACTTCAGGTGAATCGATCGAATCGATCAATCAGGTGGATAATCTGATCTGTAACAGATCTACACGGATACTGTAAAGTGTGTACTGATATGACTTGTAGTGGAAACCAGACTTACAGTAACTGTGAGCTCCTCGACCTTTAACGACACTTTGATTCAAACACACTGATCCAGAATCAGTCAGTGACCTGCTGAGCATCCACGTTCAGCCCGTTCACACCGACAGGATCCGGTAGAGCTGGTGAACGGCTCCGGTTACTGTTAGCATTAGCCTCTGGCTAACAGTACACAGCTACTGTAGTTCACTGTGGTCCACATTAAAGTATAAATACATACAATACATCAACAGAACTGTGGGCCACAGGTCCCGTTACTTGCCAGCTGACACCAAACTGACTTTAACCCAGGTTTTACAACCCGGCAGCTCAAAGAGCGAAGCGACCTGAAGCTAACCGCTAACAACACGGAACTTCCAGCTCGGAGTTTAAACGGCTCAATCTGCTTCATGTGATCCAGATCTGATCACGACACACAGTTAAAGACAACTTTCCTTTACTCTCCACAGACTCGTGACTCCATCGCTGTTATTTAACCCTTTCTGTGGTGTTAAATGTTACCGAACAGGAGAGAGACGGTCATGTGTTTACCTGAGAGGACGGGCCGCGTCCCAATACGAAATACACCCCTCCTTCCCCCGTTCCTACACACATCCTGCCTTCCTCTTATTGTTGTCGTTGTCGTTGTTGTTGTTGTTGTTGTTCTTATTCTTCTCTGAGGTTTTGCTCATACATCCCGTCTTCTTCTTCTTCTTCTTCTTCTTCTTCTTCTTTGTCTCCTCATCCTCAGGTCTTGGCATTGCCAAACAGCCTGCCATGGAGGCCTTGTTGGGCTCTCTTATTGGAACTTTTGGCTGTGCAGCCAGACCAGGTTGATTTGTACTTCCACTATTGACTTAATGCTTGCCAAGCTGTATTGAGTCATGCTGCTGAGGGAAAGAAAGAGGGAAAGTCAAAGGTGGCCCGACCGCCTCCAAGCCAATACAAGCACGTCAAGAGTTAAAGACTCTCCTTCAAGCTGTTATAATGGAGGCCCAGATCCTGCTGCAAACAGTCACTGTTGTATGGCCTACTAACATTACTGGTTATAACCAGCTGTTTAATTGTTTTACCCAGCTGTTCAGTTGTTTTTAACCAGCTGTTTGATGGTTCTTACCAGCTGTTTAACTGTTTTAACCAGCGGTTTAGTTGTTTATAACCAGCTGTATGATTGTAAAGTTATCAGTGCAGAGCTTTTCTCTCTGTGGCTGGTTAAAAAAGAAAAACAATACTAAAACATGGGGATAATACTGTAAATCACTAATCACAAATGTTTACAGTGTGTCATCGTTTATTTACATGAAGCTTTTTCATTTTCCAACATCACACAGCAGAAAGAGTTCAGAGTGAAAAAAGTACAAATGACAAAAGTGTCCAAAAGGATAGAAAATGATTTTACAGAAAGTTTGGACTGTACAGCTGAAAGTTTAAAAAAGAAAAACACCAAATGTACAGAGTGAACCTGAATGCATCACAGCAGAGACCACTGTGATGTCACACTGACAGACTGTCCAGCTGGTCCAGGACCTGAAGGGGGATGCAGAACATCATCAACTGGTCCTCAGAACAAATACTGGTAGAAGAGAATACTGCACCCAGATAATGCTGATGCTAATGCTGGTACTGCACAGTACACAAGTACAGTTCTATACTCGGAACAAATCGTGTCAGGACACTGAGGTCCTGTCCTTTGCATGTCTGTGACGACTCCTGGAGGAGTTTATACTCTCTGGTCACACATATGATGAATCACAAGGTTTCTGAAGACTGAATCAGATATTTTGAAATAAGTTTGACTTTAGACGTATGTCATTCAAATAAAATGAATTTAATATTCCTCACCAGAATGAAAGAACTGAAAGCAAACTGTAGCATAGTGAGACAAAACTTGGATGAAATATAACTGAACGTGTACACGAATAAACACAATTTTAATACTGTAATTTAAATAATTTGTCATACTTTAAAATTTGTACAGAGTTTGGTTGGTGGCTGTGGGGGTTCTGCTTTCGGACCAATGACCATGTTTGTGATGTATTTCTGTAGTCTGGGTTATGGCCTGAATATCTGTAGTGCTCAGTATGTATGGAAAGCCAATGAGAGCATTATTCGGCTCCTTTCCCTGCCGTTCTGTGTTTTCTAAATCTGTTAATACAGTTTTTTGTGCAGACTGCCGTTTATTCCTCTGCTGTGTCTGAACGCCGTCCTGTACGGTGACCACAACGCCAGAGTCAAATGTAAGGAAGTAAAGCTTTTTTTCTACCAGAGAAATATCCATAGAATTGTTGCTTAGGTAATCTCCTCTCTCTTTTTTCTTGTACTATTTAACTTGTGGCTGTCATCTTCTCGTCATCAATAAAACAGGATAAATATAATTAAAGAAACATGTGACTGACTGAGTGCGTTGATAACCACCGCCGTGTGACTGCTTGGCTTGACCACGGTTGTTTAGTGAAGCCAGATAAGGAAAGATGTTCTGCGTATGTTGAACTGTCCATGTTTAACGATTCCAGCTTGTGATGAAGGTCATTGGCGAGTTTCCATTTTCTAGACTAGCTGAACTCCGGCTCAGACTCTGTTTCTTGTTCATGTGTCTGAACGTGAGGTGACTGTATGAGTGCATGTGACCGCAGCTTCCTGTTGGCGGTCAGACTGGTCTCTGTGAACCTGAATGACCTGATTTTAAACAAGTGAACTCTGAACAGACACCAAAAACACGGACTAACACAGACTCAGAGGTTTTGGTTCAACTGATCAGTCTGAACAATAATAAATATTGTTGATAACAAGTTGTCTGTTTGACGCCTTCAGATCCAGAAAACACCGATTTTAAAAGTTGCATTTCATTCATGTCGAGTCCATGAACATTTTTATGAAAGTGTGAAGCTCAGAACAAAAACAGGCTCCATTCAATCAATCAATAAACCAATCAATCAACACTGTGACATCATCGTCTGATTGTCACTGCAAATAATTTTCATCCTGAAAAGTTGAAGAGGCTCATGGAATCTCCGATCCTCTTATTGCTTCCAGACTGGATTGTGGACTCTGACCCCGCAGAGTCCTGCAGAGGCCTGAAGTCCTCGTCAGACAGACTGACAGGAAGTTCCTCTCTCACGTTCTCCTCAAGAGGAAGATTTGTTCTCATGTTTAATCAAACAGACGTCCAAATGAATCTGCGACCATCAAAAATACATTTTTCAGGTCAGATGTCCTGAACTTTAAACTTGTGGAAAAGCTAATGCTAAATTCATTCTGCTGCTACTGATAGCCAACAGTTAGCCTGCCGGGTTTCTCTCTGCTGAGGTCGGCAGCATCAGGAGCCTCTTTTAGAACTGTTACCATGTGTGGCTTATAAAAGTACATGATTGTTATTATTAGTAGTTATATAAACTCCTGTATATCCATCCATTATCTATACACCGCTGAATCCTTTGCAGGGTCATGGGGGGGCTGGAGCCTCTCGGGCGAAGGCAGGGGACACCCTGGGCAGGTCGCCAGCCTACCACAGGGCTACATATACAGACAAACAACCACACGCTCATTCACACCTATGGACAATTTAGAGTTATCAATTAACCTCAGCATGTTTTTGGACTGTGGGAGGAAGCCAGAGAACCCGGTGAGAACCCACGCTGCACAGGGAGAACATGCAAACTCCACACAGAAAGACCCCAGGCAGGATCGAAACGGGGATCTTCTAGCTGTGAGGCGACGCTGCTAACCACCGAGCCACCGTGCAGCCCACTCCAGTATATATCACATTATATATATTACTATACCTTTGTTTTGTTTGTTCAGTCCAGCTTATTCGGGCTGTATAACATATAAGATGATCTGTTTGCTCTTTGTATATTCTGTCGCTGTCTATTTTTGTCACAAAATTTAATTTTGCACAAATTAATATCTATTTATCTATCTATATATACAGATATAGAATTAAAAAAACATTCACACTGACTTCATATGAACATTGAACAATTATTATGCTGTAATAAATTCATAATTATAGTCCTGATGTCAACTCTTGCGCTCTGTTGCATTCATTCGTCTTTTTTTAAATTTCCTTAATTTGCATCCTACAGACAGTTTGATGACTGAGACCCCTGATGCTGCTTCCAGTCACAGAGACTGGAGTTACTGGTGTGACTGGTTCTTCACTGGGTGCAGGGAAGGAGGAAGCTTCCTGCTTTCATAACGTAGATGTGATCGACTGTTTGTTCTCATGGTCATGTCTTTATATTCTTTATAGATTATCAACCTGCAGTATAGCTGTTTAACGTTTAGTGCAAACTGTAAGAATACCTGAAGAGTCTCACCTGACAGTTTCTGTCTGGACTCACCTGAGGGTTCAAACAGGTCACCTGATCGGATCAGTTTTAAACTTAATCAAAAATTCATCTTTCAGACTTTAAAAACTGCTGGTCTGTTGGACTGAGCTGGTGATTCTGAGTCCTCAGAGAGAGAGTGCAACAGTTTCATCATTATCATCATCATCATCATCACTTTTATCAAAAGTTCATATAAAAACTGGTTTAGTCCTGATTGTCTGAGCTGAGTCTGATCACAAATTAAAGACGAAGACATAACCGTAGAAAACTTTAAAAAACAATCCAACAACAGTAAAAAACCTGCAGTTCAGTTTGTTCTTCAAGTTTTGAACGTGCGACACGTCAGCTGTGTTTTTCACCCAAAAACTGGGGGGGAAAGAAGCTCCGACTTAAGCTTCAGTCTATTAAATGATGTTTAGACATCAGTATCGTGAAATTAAGTTCCATCCCTGATCGAAACAACAGTTCATCAAAGCTGAGCAGTATCCAACCCTGATCCAGAAGAGGGTCCACAGATATGTGGTAGTCTGACATGGGTTTGACCCGAGGGGGCTTATTCAGATTTGTTTGGTAACACACCTGGTTTTGGGGTTTGCTTTGCTGTTAATTTCAGTTTTCTTCTGCTGACAGCAGCTCTGACTGACACATGAAGATTTACAGATCTGAGTTCACCCAGAAACGCCCCCCTGAGGTCAGACTGCAGCCTCCAACAGGACAGTGACATCATCATCCTGTGTGTGACATCATGGCAGACGGGGTTTCAGGTGAAGTCAGAGGGAAGTAGGTTCTGACAACCAATGTCTGAACCACAAACATGATGTTAACACTGAGCTGCAGGTGTTCTTCTGGTTCTCCTGAAGAACCAGCAGGACACGCAGTCCAGGGAGTTGGTGATCCCAGGAAGCCAGCCCGGATTGGTCTGCGTATCTATCCATGAGCGGTCTGATTGGTCAGTGAGTCAGACAAGAGTTCCAGGAGACGGCTGGTCCAGAGTCAGGTCTCTGAGAGGAACCTCCTGTTTCTGAGGAGGGAAGGAGTCGTGGTAGAGAGAGCTATCCATAGACCTGAGAGAGAGAGAGAGTCAGCTGGTCAGGTACAGGAGCTCAGGTGTTCTTACAGCGATGGATCTGTACCTGTACAGGTCACCTGACACGTACCTGCCGTGCAGCGGGTGTCCATGGAAGGTGGCTGAATGTGGCAACGTCTGTTTGTGATGCGGCAGAGCGTGACGATGATTTGTGTCCGTCTGATAGGTCGACTGCTGGATGACACCATGAGTCCTCCGTCTGCCTTGCAGAGCTCCACCGCCTCCGGCCTGACCTTTGACTCCATCGTTAACCTTGGTGTTTACCCCTGTGTTGACCTTTCCATTGGCCTGGTTTTGGTGGGTGGAGCCTATCGTGTTCCTCAGGTACCAGTCCCGCAGACCTGTCAAGCACAAACATCAAAGATTAAATTACAAGAAGCTCCAGCAGATCAGATTTAATTCTGTGTTACTTTCATTTTCTGAATTCAAATTTTCAATCATTTTGGTTACAGATGTTCACAAAGTGCTGCTGGGATAACAAACATGAACATCCATGTTTGCAGATAACCTCGACCGCATTTATGGTGTCGCTGCGTCCCCATAATTTTTCCATAGCTGGTGTATATTTTTCATGGGGTGGTGATTGAAACAACTACTGTCGATGATCGAAGCATAATGGTCCGTAAATTTGATTCTTCCACTTTAGAGAATTTTTCTTTTGCCTTGTTGTTGTCAGTCGATTGTGGCCGTCTCATATGTGTTTTTCTTGTATTCCCTCTTGATCTCTCTTTGAAGACGGACTTGTTGAAAAAGCTCCTCTCTGGTGAAGATGTGGCTGTCAGTGATTCCACCATTGCAAGGTTAAACACCCCTGCTGTCCACCATATATGGGTTAGGGCAAACAATACACAGGAGGAGTGGGCCTCCTGCTCCACTCCTCCTTCTCAATCCAGCTGGACAGAAGCGGCTGAAAGAGGCAGAAGGAAAACTTGCTACCATGAATGATCTCAAATCGCTTTCTCCCTCTGCCAAATAACATATTTGGCCATCAAACTCTGTCCCCGGAGCAGACACAGTCCCATTGGCTGGCGGTCCTCCACAACTACCAGGTGGTGCATCACTGCTGCTTCGCCTCCCCCCCTTCCTCACTCATCGTAGGAGACTCATGCTGAGATGTGTCACTTCAGCCAGGTAGCTGTCGAGTGTTTCACTGGAGCTCACCTGGCTGACATCGAGCGGAAGCTGCTCTCATCAAAAAATATCCCATTGTGAGTACTTCTGTTCATGCTGGCATCAACCATGTTTCAGCAGACTCTGACTCAGTTAAGGAACAATTCAATGCAATTGCTCCGTGTTGAGAGTCTCTGAAACATAGTGTTGTTGTCTCCAGTCCCACGTCTGCACCAGTTGAACTGGTGGTTGAATTAACTTGTGATGTGTGGTAGGCGTGACTTTTGAGGACCTAAGGTCAATAACGTTAACATTACAACTGAAAGAGTTTGCTGGAACATGACTGTTGGTGTCGACAAAAGTACATGAAATATTCACCCTCTTCAATATGAAAACATCATTCACCGTCTGGTCACGTAAAAGCAACAAAAGTGGAACCTGTTTGATTTCTGCTGATGCCACAAAGACATCACGGGAAGAGAGGAGGCACATTGATAAACACTTCACAACAGTCAACCCCCCCCAAACATGAAGCTGTTTGCTGGTTAAAATGGTAACAGTCTGGTTGTTTCTGTCATAATATTAGGATATCAATCAGCTTTGGATAAAATAATTTGCAGGTTATCTTGGTTTTATTTTCACCTTTCAGTCTGCAGATTAGAGAATACTACCATAGACAGACATAGAAACTGCATCATGGACGTGCACTGTCTGATGTCTGTCCCCAATTTATTGACTTGTTTTTAATTTTGTGTGGTGTAAACAAACTCACACGTTTCTCAGAAACTTCACATGGAGTTCTGTGGACTCCCACAAGGTGGCCTCACATCCTCTCTGTGGTTAAACAGTAGAAACCTTCATGCTGCAGACAGTCGAGTGTTTCTGCTGCAGTGACCCAGTTTCATCTCCA
Source organism: Chelmon rostratus (assembly GCF_017976325.1). Classification (NCBI taxonomy): domain Eukaryota; kingdom Metazoa; phylum Chordata; class Actinopteri; order Chaetodontiformes; family Chaetodontidae; genus Chelmon; species Chelmon rostratus. The sequence continues at coordinate 26,715,943 of NC_055667.1, read as the reverse complement.
CATCATTAAACATTCATGAGATTTCATCTTCACAGATTCGGATTTCAAAACATCACCCTATCAGAGCACAGACCCGCTGAACTTTACATTGAGTCTGTCCACTGATGGATTTTTTTTACTGTGTGTGGTTTGTCCAAGTGTTGTTAACATACCTAGCGGTTCAGGATGGTGGATGCATTTTGCAGTCTGCTAGGCCAGGCTTAGCCAGTGTCCAGTTTTGGAAAGCGGAAATAAACTACAACATACCTGATGTCAAACCACCACAACTGTCTGACAGGAAGGAACCAGATTCACTTGTGTTTTGTCCAATCACTTCACTGCTGGTGTAAAGTTAGCTAGAGCTCGTCCTCCAGCTGTTTCTGTTTCCTTGGAAGCAAAATATTATCCCTGTTATCAAACTGGGAGCCTTTTCATCAAACTGGTTGGTTGATTGTATTTTTGTTGGTGTTTCCCTCTTGGCAACAGCTGCATAACTTCAATAAAATACATCAAGAATTGAACATCCTGACAGAATTACACTGAGCCTAAAACTAAAACTCTCTTTCAGTGGTGGTCCTGGCTTTTTGCTGTGTTGGCTGCAGTGGTCTGTGTGCTTGTGGGCTCAGCAGGTCTGTGAGCAGGACTGGATGGCAGGTTAGCTAGGTGCCCCTGCAGGAGCTAATGGAGCTTCTCAACTCCCAAAATAGATTGATTGATTTCTCTCCTCAAAAAAATTGTCAGAATTGAATTTAGTGATGGAATAACAAAACCTTGTGAAACACTTCCTGTTGCTGCTCCGGCCAGTTGTCATGACCATCGCTTTGCATAGTGAGACACAGTAAGCGAGACAGACTGGTCCAATGCAGACTGGAGATTGTTGCTGAATCGGTACAACATCTGGGATTTTTGGTGTACTGCAGATTGGGCTTTTGTCCAAGTACTGTGTACTAGATGCTACAGTTGGGCTGAATCAATATTCACTGCTACTAGAGTAGGTGGTTTCAAACACAGCCAGAGTGTTTTATGGTAGACTCTTTTATGGTGGACTCTACTCCACATCAAGGACAGTCTGCTCTGTCTCTTCTTGAAGAGGGCATCAGTGTTGTGAGACCAGTCCAGTTTTTTGTTGATTGACTGTCACACCCATCACATGACCTTTTTCTCAAAGAAATTCATCAGCCTGTATATTTCTATGAGCCTACCAGTGGTTAATGATATGCGTTTTCAGGCGGATGCATCTAGACAGAATTATTTCTGATATGGTGCTAAAACACTCGTCTGAACAGAGATTGTTGTCGTTTTACAAGACTGTTTTAAAATGAAAACATATTTGTGTGGACTTAGCCAGAGTTGACTCTCTCCACTTCCTCCCATTGGATGATAACAGGGACAGGCGCCCCCTGTCCCTCTGGTAGTCCACTACCAGCTCTTTGGTCTTGCTGATATTGAGATTCAGGTGATTTTTGTACCATGTGACGAAGCTCTCCTCATCCAGAAATGAAGTCAGTGGAGGTGGCAGAAGCCAGAGCTAAAGCAAAAGTCTGAGGTGGAGAGAGTAAAGAGGAATGGCACCAGTAGAGTTCCTTGAGGTCCACCAGTGTTGCTAATGACAACCTCAGAGGCACAGCAATCCACTCTGACATACTGTGGCTGGTAGTGAGGCAGTATGTGATCCAGCATGCATTGTCGGGATGAGATTCTGCATTGCCAGAAGTTTCTCCTTTGAGAGACAACAGTGGAATGGATACAACGGCATGTAGGTCATGCAGATGCTGAGTAGGGGAGACCTGAAGGGTGAGGGGGGGCTGTCCTCTGAAGTTATGGATGAACTGAGGAAAAGGGAGATAGACATGGTCTTCGTCTCTTCCACTGAGGAGAGGAGAGCAGAATCCACAGTAGAGGTGATGGCTCTGGACCCAGACACACTGAGTCTGGTTCATGTCAGTAGCAAATTCTGGGCCCCCTTCTGAAGCAGACTGGTTGCAGCCTGTCATTCGTTTCATTCCATTACATACCTCCTTCGCACTGTTCTGTACTTAGGCCTTAGTCCTTTCCCTGCACGTCATCTTGGCCTCACTCAGTTTCCCCTTTAGCTTCCTTTGGACAACTCGGAGTTCCTCACAACCCTTGACCATGAAGGCCCTCTTCCTCTGGTTGAGGAACCAAGGAACTCAGTTTATTGTTCTGGAAGTAGCAGTTCTTTTGGGAGGGTACAATGGTGTACAAGGGTACAGAAAATGTTAGAATGTGATATATCATGAGAGAGACCCTCAACGTGATCCCCACAGTTCTCCTGGAACAGCTTCCAGTCAGTGATATGGAAACATTCCTGGAGGACCTCCATGGCATCCTTAGACCAAACCTTCACAGTTCTTGTTCTGCCCACCTGTTGTTTCACCAGAGGCTTCTTGGTTTAAGGGTGTATCAGGTGTTGTGGTCTGATTGTGGGGGTCGAACAGCAACAAAGACATCTGCCTCTCTTCTTACTGCTCCGGCTAATTCAAGTAGGTTGTCCAGTACAGTATATTCCCATTCATTTGTTCAGATACAAAAAAAACACACACAACAATCAACTAGAAATGCGACTAAAATGCTGCAGTGGTGCAAACAAGTTTTTGTCAAGAAAACAGACAGAAATAGAAAAACAAGGTACTGTAACAAAAGGCTACCTGTGCTAGCCTCCTGTTTTCCAGCATTGTGATGAAACAGAAGATGCTTGGCACTTACCTTCAAGGGCGAGGGCCTTGTGGAGGCTCCTGGTGGCCTCCTCCAGCTGTGCGTCCTGGTTGGGGGGCAGCTGTGGGGGTCGGGGGGGCAGCAGGTGGGGGTGGGGATCTGGCTGGATGGCGGACAGAGGAGGATTATGGGTATCAGTCTGGCTCTGCTGTACTGGCAGGAAGGGGCCACAGGATTTGGTACGGGTCACTTTGATTCGCCGCTGGTCGCCCGGGTGGGCGCGGCAAGTGGCTGGGGCTCCCAGGGGCGGCTGGGAGGAGAATCCGTTGTAGAGCAGCTGTTGGTGTGATGTGACTGGCTGCCTGTTGTTGGTCTGGGACTGCTGTCGCTGCAGCTGCTGCTGTTTGCCCCACACGTAGTCCAGCAGGACCTCGTTATACCCGCCTCCTCTTCCTCCTCCTCTTCCTCGCCCCATCCCTGCACCCTCGGAGAGTCCATTATTTGTCCTTGTCCGTCCGTCTGTCAGCGTCTCAGAGCTCCTGAATGCTCCTGTGGTGTTTGTTCCTCTGGATCCCAGCAGACCGTTTACCCACAACCCACCTTGCTGTGCCCCCCCCTCATCCTCTGGGGGGTTGATGCGGTCCAGGAGGCCATCTGAGCTGTTACTGTGACGAAATGCATTAACCCTGACCCCCGTCTCTGCCGCTGCTCCTGGATCAGCGGGGCCGGATGAGGGGGAGGAGTCCTGAGAGCGAGGGAGGGGAGGGGGAGGATGGAGGGGGAGTGGTGGGGGATGGGAGGGAGGCAGGGGGAGGGGCCTGTTGGTCTGAAGAGTCTCTGAATGGTCAGTCCTGAAAGAGGAAGCACCGTCAGGGACATTGACAGAATGATTTCAGTTTATGTGAGGACATTTACTGACAGTTGACAAGGTAAGCTAGTTGTTAGCTATCAGTTAGCTAATAGCTAACTATGTTGGCTAACAGCATGCAACCTGCTGCATCAGCTGTCTGTAAGTTTGCGCATAGTGTAGTTTAAACGTAGTGTGCAAGTTACACATAGCTCTTAAAAACAGATGGCGTCATCAGTTAGTTAGAATGTAAAGTGAAAATAGACCTTGAAAAGAAACAAATCATTTGTGTTAAGGTGAAACTGAGAGCAAAGTTAACGCTGTCATTATGGCTCCATGAAATGGGAACTGTCGCTTGGATGGGCTGTAACAGAAACATCTACCTGTTCAGGTGCTGATCTCTGCAGTATTCTACATCCAGATGAAGGGATGTTGCAGTAGTTACTAATCATGACTCTAGTTCTATGAGTTACAGCCAACAAAGTGCAGCAAAAGCAAGTGAATTAAACAATCCTTGAATCATGAAACAGTGAGGTTTATTTGACAGATAAAAGTGTTTTATTGAATGTTTACTCGTAACTTATTTTATTCCAGTTGACTGAGTTTAGCTAAAGTAGAGATGGTTCAACTGAAGTGCTGAGTTCAGTGTTAAACAAACTAGTTACAACAAAGCTGTTTGTGCTGACTTTTAAACCCATAGACCAAAACAGGACCCGCTGCTGGAACAGTCTTTTCAGATTGATGTCCCACAGGCCGGAGGGTAAAAGTCACATCATACTCATATAACAGAGCCCATTCACACCCGGATCTGTACCTGGACATCTTGTAGTGATGTGTGATCACTTTTCAACAACATGGAGCATCTCAGGTAAAGGAAGCGATGCAGGAGTCTCAAGAGGGACCATTGCAGTGTGCACAGTGAGGATCATGCGACTGTAACATGCTTTGCTAACTTGGCTAACACTACTTATTTTCTAAGTCGGTAATGAGAGCCAGGTTGCTAGCACTAGCCAACTGACTCTGGTCTACTTTCTTGTTTCAGGTGTCGACATGGTAGATCACATGTTAGTGCCAACTGGAGATGATGTCATAGTCTCCCCACAAGGACAGTAAGAAAGGTGTGTGTGTACCTGTTGTGCACTGAGTTCCTCCTGGTTTTATTCTGGAAGAAAACCTCCACCGGAGAACCAGCAGAGACCAGAGGGGGTCGACACTGAGAGACGCTGTCATCTGACAAGCAGACAGACAGACAGACACACAGTCAGTCAGACAGTTTGTTCCATTTGTCCTCCTGGTTAGAAGTGTTTAGCAGGAACGACCCCAGACACCACCTGCAGACTTGTGTACTAAAGACTTAAGTTCCAGAGAACTGGACTCTATTTTCTAAACAGGCTTAAAAGATAATTCCTGCACCATCACAGCACACTGAAACAAAAGTGTTTGTTTGGTCCTGATGGGCTCTGACTGTAACTGGAAAGATCCCTGCAGAGGAATCTTCACCTTCAGCTTGATCCGCTCTGTCTGGTATTGTGTCTAAATCTCGCTCAAAGAGAAGTCTCGTCCTGAAGTCTCGCGAGAGTTGAGCTGTTGCAGGAAGACACTGGCAAAAACCAAACTAGCGCCAAAGGCTGAAGTTCCTCACGTGGCCACTCGAGGCTGGTTCCAAAAGCGACTCAATCCCCATAGACCCCCACATTAAAACGCCCAACTTCACACCAGAAATAAACATGTTAACAGCCTGATGCAAAAAGGTTCTGCATAATTATCAGGCAGCTAGCTGCTGAGTTTCAACAACCAGACTTCATTTGGCTGCCTCAGCTCCACCATCGCTCTACTTCGATGGCCATTTTTGGATAAGATGGGTGGAGTCAGGTGCTGCTAAGATGGAGACAGTCGGAGTCACTGAACTTCATGGTGACTCTTCAGAAACCTGTGAGTGTCGTCACAGAGGTTAGAAGGACGTCAGGAAGAGCTTGTTGTATTGGAGTATAGAAAGCATAGTTGATTGAGAGACCAGAACAGACCAGATCAAGTGAAAGTAAAATTATGTTGTTGATCCTTAGAATAACAATCTGAGCTGTCAGAAGCAAAAATAAGCACTTTAAGTGGACGTACATTGACGGGTGCAGAGGGATTACACTGCAGCCCATGTGTCCGACAGTACAATACTACAGTACACTACAGATGACTGTGACAAGAGGCACAAACATATTCTGCTGGGTTTATTATGATTAATGTCCTGAAAAGCTTAGAAGCAACTTGTAGCTCAGTCCAGGTTCTATAGCAAACAGGTCTTTAATGATGTCAGAACACACACCCACAGACCTCAAGTACACTTTAATCCACCTCTGCTCTTACTTTGGTAGTTTTGTCCATAACTTCCTGTGCAGTGACAGATTGTTGGTGACATTTCAGCTGGACTCACTTTCAGTTTGAGCTCCAGACGAACTGTTAAGATCATGACAGAAACGGTTTCGTTTCAACCGGACTGATGGTGTTTCTGACCCATTAGATGCCTTTCTAATGATGTCACTGTGACATCACTATGATGTCAGATCCCTGATGTTGACTTTGTGAGTGCCATGTTGCTACTGATGATGGAAATGATGGATGAAACTGAACTGTAGTTTTCTTTTGAGGAGTAAAGTGTGAAATGTTGTTTCTGTTACCGTGATCGTGTCCTGTTGAATCTGACGTTGAGCTGCTCTCTGACCTCACCGTGTCGTCTGGAAACACACACACACACACACACACACACACACACACACACACACACACAGATTCAGAATAACAGCAGGAAGAAGGAAGTTTTCTCGTCTTCTGAAAACAATGACTTTTCATCTACTGCCAGCTGGGTGTGTGTGTGGGTGGTTTGTGTGTGTGTGTGTGTGTATGTGTATGTGTGTGGATCACGTGATGTCATAGGAATCAGCCACTCAGTGGCCCAAGGGTCAGACGCTGTTTCTACTAATATATCAAAAACATCTTTTGAAACCTGGAGAAATCTGGACAATCACGATCACATCAATAAAGTTTAGTGAGACAATTTTTTTTAGGAAGCTCGGTGTGGACGGAGACCCACTGCAGGAACAACCATTGAACCATTGAAATCTTATTAAAAAGACGACAACAGGAAAAACAACAGTTTTGACTTGATGGAGGACAGAGGTCCAGCTGTGGGACAGAACACCTGATCATAAGTGAGATTGAATGACCTGAAGTTTGCATATATGTGATAAGATGATGAAGAGGAGGTGACGCCAAAGAATCAGCAGGGAGTGCTACATGACGCTACGCTAGCTAAATGCTACGTCATGACGATGGTAGTGTTGCCCTTGCAGACGAGCTGTTGCTTTGGTGACCTAAACTGTTTTGCAGCCTCTTGACAAAAAACATTTTAATGCCCAAACTGAGAGTAAAGGTTGCGGCAACAATTATGTCACATCTGTCGACCAATCAAGATCAACAACACCTGCTCCTCCCCCCCCTGACTGAACTCTGAGTAATGTCACTTCCTTATTTCCAGGAAGTCGTCCTCAATGCAGACGGAACAAGAACAGAAGCAGAACTGACAAGTTTTTTTTACATTAAGGAGCTGATTGAACAGCCCGGACACCTCGGCTACGTCAGCCTCATCGCGATGACTTACACTTGTTCCATCTCAAACTGCAGCCAGCCAAAATCATGTAAAACAGGCATCTCAAACCGATTCCATAAAGGGCCACGTGGCTGCAAGTTTTCATTCCAACCCAGGAGGAGCACACCAGGCTGGAATCAATTAATCAGCTGATCTCAGTCTTCAGCTGATAACTAAGTGATCCCTTGATGTTGATTGGTTGGCCTGATGTGCTCCTCCTGGGTTGGAATGAAAACCTGCAGCCACGTGGCCCTTTATGGAATCGGTTTGAGATGCCTGATGTAAAATATTCTAACAATAGAAGTCAGCCTGGAGAGACTCTGGTAGGTGCAGGTGGGGCACCTCCTCATTACGGATGTGTTTGGAGATGACTCGACAGACAGAAGCCATGAAGCTAACATGGCATCGTGAAAACCGTGCATCTCTTCAGCATTGCTGACAGCAGAATCTGCTATGGATCTGTTACATGTTGTGACTGTGCTGATCACTCGTCAATGACTGTGTCTCCTCTTGTATCCAGAGGATTGATGAGGTCTCATTACTGTTTCACACCTGAAAGCTGGCTGAATATTACACGCACCATCACATCAAGGTCTTCATTCTAAAACTGTTCACTTTACACCCACATTTACCGAGGTCTGAGATTCAGACATAGCACTACGCCTACATGGTACAACAGGTATTAATCCAGCCTGGTCTTAGACCAGGACCTGCTGAGAGCGGCCCTGCAGTGCAACCACACCTTCAGGCGAACACCTGTCTCACACAGCCACAGCTGGTTCATCACTGTGATTGGTGGAGAGCTGCAGGTGTGCGTTACCTGTGTGGCAGCCTCTGTGTACAGTCCTCTTGCCATGGTGTGTGTGTGTCTGAGTGTGTGTGTTGTGCTCAGAGTCGCTGTGTTTCCTCAGAGCTCCGCTGAATAAAGTTTTCTTCGGCTTCGAGCGCTGAGAGTCTTCCTCCTGAAGGAGACAGGACAGAGAACCTTCAGCAGATCTGATACCACATCAAACATTTTTAAATACATCACATTTGTTTTATTTGATTCAGTTTGACGAGAATCATCTTCATCTTCATCTTAGAAAACGAATGAAGTCAAAGAGACTTTAACAGTGTGGAGGGTTTCTGAAACAAGTTCAGGTTTAGTTCTCAATGTGAGGTCATGTGAAACTTTCTATTTTTCTCAAGCTGTGTCCATGACTGTCACATGTCACCAGCAGATACACAATGCTCATAAAAAGTGTGAGAGTGGAGTCACAGTGCTGCATTAGCATGACAAGCTAAAGCAATGGATAACATCAAGCAGAAGTACAGCGCTGGGTCTTAGTTTGGATCAGGGTCTTAAACTCCGCAGCAGGATTCACGTTCAGTCCTATCAGGCATTCCCGTACCTGTACTTCCTGTTCCTGTTCCTGATCATTTCATAATAAATTCAGGTGATGATGATGAAACATCACAGAAAAATCAGCAGCACAGACGGACAAACTCAGCTCAGAGGTCACATGGCCTCTCCTCACCTCTGCTCGACACTTCCTGTTTCCTTGGCGAGATGTCCCGCCTCTCCGTCGGACACAAGGCAGTTTCTCTCCCGTCTCCAGGGGGAAGTCACTGGGCACCGCACCTGTCAGCTCCTGACCAATGACAACACAGGAAAACCAACCGCATCCAATTAAATTCATGCAGTCATGACAAAAGTTGAGAACAGCTCCACACAGACAAGACTGAAACCAAATAACATGATCAGCTATGATTGAAGGATCTCTGTTGGAGGGAGGGGTCAAATTATGACATCACTCACTGCCTCCTGCAGACAGAGGCGCCTCAGCTCAGCCAATCGTGTGCTCAGCAGTGCCTGCAGGCTCCGCCTCCTCTCCTGCAGCTCTGCCATTCGTTCTCTCTGCTTCCTGTCCGGACAGGTGAAAGGGTCTGCACACACACACACACACACACACACACACACACACACACACAAAGGGAAACAAACACGCTGTAACATGTCCTCTTTAACATTTATCATATTGTTGTTGTTTGTGCTCACCAGGTGCTGAGATGAGTTGACCTTTGACCTCCATGGCTTGAGTTTCCCATGTGAACCCGCCTCCTCCCTCCTCGCTGCTCGACTCCTGTTCGCCTCCCCACACACACTCACTCACCTGCAGGACACATTCAGTTTAACTCAGTTCAATCTTTATTGTCCCCTGTTCACAGACATCTGCAGCACACATCATGTGTCACAGTTCTGATCACAGCAGTACCTGAAACCTCTCAAATCACCTGTCACCTGTCTTTAACCAAACTGCTGATGCCAGTTTTCCTGTCTTGTTTTCTCATCTTCTATGCACAAATGGCTATCAATGGAAAAAATGACGCTCACCTTGTAACTGGGTTCATAAGAGCTCCAGTAGTTTACTCCTGTGGCCATTCAACAGCCTGAACACTAACCACAGGCCTGCTTCTCTGGTCCACTGGTTGACTGGTTGGCTAGCTCTTTGTGGCTGGATGGCAGTGACGTTGCAGTTCTCAGGTCAGCCTGTAGAGGGCGTTAAACAGTCTTCACCACCTCTGACCTGAATGGAGAACAAAAGAAGAATTAAAAGTCAGAAATGTCAACAAGAGCATTGAATATGGTGACAATCACGTGACCTGGTCATCAGTCGCGTGACAAATCCAGAGACCAGTGTTACACCACAACTGACATGATCAGAAGACCAATCAATGAATCGATTGACAAAAAAATCATTTTCAACTATTCTGATCGAACACATCATCACTTGAGCCATTTATCAATCAAAAGCTTTCTCTGAATATATTTCAGTCAGTCGTGGGATTTCACTTCAGGACTGGCTGAGTCGGTGAAGGAGAAAACGTGGGGGCTGGACTAGTCTCCACCTGGTCTGTGTTTTACTACACAACACCAACACAGTTCAGGCTGGTTTTCATGAGGCTGTGAGTACACACAATATGAAATAAAACCACAAATTTTCCAAAAGAGCAAAAATCCCTCAGTCAACACACAGAGCTCAGGCTGGGCCCACGGCTAGCGGGCAGCTAGCTGCTAGCTTCCAGCAGCTCTGGACCAGCTCAACCTCCCTTGACGAGTGTCCTCCCATCGCTGTTAAACAGGAAGGTCCTCCTCCAGACAAACCACGAGCTGAGCCCTAATAATTATGGCTCAGCTCGTGGTTTGTCTGTGTGTGATTATGGCATAATCGATGAAGATGATCAATCACAGATCAGTGTGAAAACAATCAAAACTATTTGTAATCCTGATTGTAACAAATCCAATGGAGAAATACACACAACAGAACACCACACGCACACACAACACAGACACACACAGACATCATTACACAACACACACATGATCTGGTCATTGTCACAGCGCCTCCTGCTGACTGGAGGTGAACTGCATTTATTTAGTCAACATTTTAGCAAAAACACAAAACATTTGTTTAAATTTAGAAGATTAAAACAAAAGATAAAAAGGAAATGAACGAAATAAATGAATAAAATATGAAAAGGTAGCGCCCTCACCTCTGACCTTTAACCTCTGTCCTCTCTGAACTACGTAACCTTTCACACAGACTCCAGAAGGACAAGATGTCCTCTGAGTGCAGGACAACAGAATGAGCGTCCCTGAGAACAGGAAGTGGAGCCCAGCAGGAAACAGGAAGAAGGAAATGAGCGATGAAAAAAAGGAAATGAGTGCACGAGAGAGTGGGCAGACCAGTCTGGATTCACACAGTGTTCGTTAGAGGGGGAATATAAACACTGAACACGGTACTGAATACTTCCATTCCATGATTTTACTCAGCTCTGTCGCCTTGAACAGCTCAGACCCTCCACAGCAGTTTACCTGCATACTGCACACCTGCAGACACAAGCAGCTGATCAGTGATCAGATTTATCACCTCCTCCTGACTGATTCAGTAAACACAGTTTCACTGTTGGAGGGACAGCCGTACAGTTCAGGTACTGATGATAAGAGGCGTTTGTTTGTACAGAGAGATGAGCCGGAGAAAGTTGAGGACAGAAAAGGACAGCCGGGGCTGCTAATACCACATCAGCAGATTGAGGTGGAACCACAGAAGAAGAAGAGGGTGGACGAGACACCGCTGAGTGCTGCGCGTTAGCTGTTAGCATCAGAGAACCTAATATGTTTGTTTAGATACCGTCCCCGTTCAAAAAAAGATTGATGATTCCAGGACAGGTAACGGTATAGGTGTCAGTGAAACCGCAAGCTCTACAGGTGAACTGCAGCCACGTGTGAACACTGAGTCTGCTGAGCGGAGACTGTCCACAAAGCTTCAGGGAATCAAAGCGAAGCTCAAAGTCTGATTCGGTCAGAATCAGATCCGAGCTCCTCAAATGTCCTGACTGCATTAAAGAAACACACACTCCACCTGCGGATGGAATCACCTCCAGTCAGTGCTGCAGGGGAGGAGAGCATAGCCTCGGCTCTGGCATCACCAGCCAAAGATGGAGGTCGCAGCCTGGACCTGCAGTGAGGGGACGCCGTCCTCCTGAGCAGAGGAGCCTCCTGCTGGACAGGTGGCCTCAAGACGACTAAAAAACAACCAGGATCTCAAAGTGTGGCGTAAAATGTTTAAAACTGGATAAAAACATCAATTTATGACGCTGATGTTTGATATGAAACAACCCAAGTCCAAGAAACTGGAAGACACTGAATGAATGATGAGTTGCTGATTCTCCACGTGAGGCTCACCTGAGACAAAACTGACCTGAGAGCAGCTGACTGTCCACAACACACTGAACAACAGCCAGAGAGACTGAGAGGAAACAGTTAATGTGAGCTGTGAGGCTTCAGCCCAAGAAACCACACAAACAACTGCTTATTATACACACACACACACACACACACACACTAACACACACAGTAACACTAACACAAACATTAACACACACACAGACACACTACAGCTGTGTGTAACACGCACACACTGACAAATGGTCTCCTCCTCTTCCTCAGCTCCCTTCTGTTATTTCTGCTCCTCACCACTTTCATCGTCCTCCCCCTCTGCTCTCTCCCTGTCTCCTCCTCCTGCTCCTCCTCCTCCTCCTCTACATTCCTGTGTCCTGCTGACTCGTGTTCAGACCTGCAGCGTCTGTCCTCTGCCTCTCTCTTCAGACCATCACCGCAGTCAGCAGCGAACTGATCAAACTTTTCATTGACCAGGTTCCTGAGGGCACTTTAAAAAACTGTTTGTATTCTGAAGAAGAGCTCGGTCATCACGTGATGAAGAGCTGAGACACATTTCCCTCACCATTTTTCCTCTCAGTGATTTACACAGAGTCCTTTTAACTGCAGGGTGTCACAAAACGGTCAAATTCATGAAAGATGGTGAGGATGATGATTTTCTGTGATTAAAGCTGGAGCTGCTTCCTGCCTCTCTTCCTCTGATTCATCTCACTCTGAACCTGTTGGTCTTTCTGGACTGATGGAGGGAAATATTTAGATTTGTTTTACATGTTTTGACCAGAATAACGTGAATATTCACACAGACAAGCAGCTATTTGACCTTGCTGGCTGCATTTGTGTGTGTGTGTGTGTGTGTTTGTGTGTTGGGGGAGGGGTGTTACTCTCACCTCTCCTCCCCCCTCCTCTCAGGTGATGCAGCTCTCTGATGAACAGCTGATAAAAGCTCTCTGAAAACAAACTGCTTCCTGTCTGCTTTACTGTCCCAACCTCCAGAAGCTACGTGAGCATATTTTACCATCAACCCTCAGTTCATCAGTAACTATGATGTAAACATGATGTAAACATGATTAAAACATGGTGGAAACAATGATGTTTATATCATGTCTGTTGCGTTTTTTTTTCTCCCAACTGCTATTACCTGCTGTCTATAATACCCAAATTTCCCCGGATGGGGATTAATAAAGTCTGTCTTATCTTATCTTATCTTGAACATGATGTAAATATGATGTAAACATGATGAAAACACAATGTAAACATGATGTTAACATGATGAACACATGATGAAAACACAATGTAAACATGATGAACGCATGATGTGAACATAAGAAGCTAATGTTGATGTTAGCTTGAGAAGCTAACATCATATAAGCCTCTGTTGTGTTGCTGATTTTAGTGAATTACGCATTAATTCTTTCTGCCTTCTAAACGTTTCCATCAAAGACAGAAATTAAATTATTAGATAGGATTTTACATTATTTTGAAACTCTGTCCTGCTCAGGACAAAAAGGCACGTTACTTCATTAACAAACATTACATCACATACAAGAAGCTAATCTTTCACAGCATGTTAGCTGACTAGCGCTTAATGTTAGCATTAAGTTGTGACATGTCTCCAGGTGACTACGGTCCCATAGAAATACTGAATAGGTGCATCCACCAAATCAGTGATTGGACAAATGTCTTCCAGCCAAAGATCAAACAGAAACCATTGTTTTTAGAGCTGAAAACTCAGCTTCAGTCACTAATGTTAAAGACGACAAACCAGACCAGAGATCTGGGTGTAGTCCTGGACTCAGACATCCAAGAACAGAATAGATTAAAGGTCTTCTGTCCCAGCAGAATTTAGAAAAACTTGTTTTCTTTTCAGTGGGCTTGACCGCTATAAGTCTGTCTTCACAGGCCTCCAATCAGACAGCTGCAGCTGATTCACTGTCCTCACTAAGACCAGGAGAGACCAGTCCAGTTCTCACATCTTTACACTGGCTTCCTGTGCGCCAAAGAACTGACTTTAAATCCCTCCTGTTGCTGTATGAAGCACTGAGTGGTTTATTCCTGTGCTGTTATCTCTGTTCTGAATCGTCCAGACTTCTCCGATGGTCTAGATCAGGTCTACTGTCCCCAGAGTCCAGACTAACCTGGAGAAGCGGCGTTCAGTTTTTATGATCCACATATGTGAAACAAGCTCCCAGAAATTGCAGGTCCGCTCTGACTCTCAGGTCTTTCAGATCAGGGATTAAAACTTTTCTGTTTGACGATGTGACTTTAACACGTGGTGGGAAAATAAAGTCCAGTTCTTGTTTTCAACAATAATTTAGACAAAGAATCATCAGCTGTCCTACCGGAGGACACGTTCAGGTGCCAGATCTGCTGCAGTAAATCATACCGCTGCTGATTATGATAAATGTTTCATTGTGACATAAATAATTTTATGTTTATGTTCTAGATTTACAGCTTTGCTAGAACCTGAAATGATGACTGTAAAAAAACAATATATTCTAAACATGCACAGAGCCTCATGAAACTTTAACTCCTGAACTATTTCCTCACTGCACCTAAACACACCTTAACATCAAGAGATTTTATCATATTATACAGAGTGTTCCAGAGGAAGAAATCAACCTGCTTCAACATTTACATGATAAACAGCATATTTATGTTAAAGCACATGAAGAGGTGAAATCTCATATTCAGCAGTTTTAAGCTCAAAACATCAAACATGAAGTGAATCAGAATCAGAACCTCCTCAGCTGAAAGCAGTTGAAATACTTACAGAGGCTGAACCATCCCGTCTGATCGACACTTCAGTCTCCCCAGAAACATGAGCTGAATCCGGGAGTAACATCCAGAATAAAAGTGGAATAGAAACAGATCCAGCCAGTAAAGTCCAGTGAAACTCAGCCTCATCTGCTCTGAACGTCTCTGAGCCCAAACACATTCACACTGACTCACAGCTGAGTCTGCACAGTGAACTTACTGCTGTCACACACATCACTTCCGCCACACAACTTCAAATTAAAAGCCCACTGAAGCGCTCATCTCACAGGAAATGCAGTCTGATTCCTATCAAAATAAAAACCTTCCATTGCTTTATAACTTTATGACAACAAGAGCAGCTGTTTGACCACGCAAACAAAGTAAACATGCAGCATTTTCATGGTTATATGATGTAAACAGAAATTGCCTCAGGAAAAATGCTAAATGCCAATGAACTTACAAACATACAAACAACATAGATGGACAGATAGATAATGTGAATAGATATTTGAAGAAAGAAATGACTTTTAAAAAGATATTTTAGAAGGTTTTTGCAGTCCAACATGACAATCTGTTTCGATATGGCACATTCTGTATGTGCATTACATATTTATACATGTTACATGATCACATATGTTAACATTTTTATCACATATAAAAATTATAGCTATTCTGTCATATTGCATTTTTATTGTTTTCATGCTTGATTATATTTACGTTATTTTACATTAATATAAAGTTCTATAAAAACAAATTATGTCAAAAATCTACGATGTCACTTTGATGTGGGACGTTAACACTCACTAATCAGAGGTAGCATCTTGTATGAATTTTTCTTGTCCTCACATCAAACATTTGTCCTGAGTGAGATCAGAGACACCAGCTGTTTGTTCGACATTAAAATATAACAAGACGTATTCAGGTAACACAGACACTAAACCACAAGAAAACAAAACATTAACGTACCACGTTAGAATTTCAGGTTGAACGTGTTTATATTTTTCTCCTTACCTGTCTCCTGTTCCTATCTGTCTCTCTGCTCTTTTTCTGGTCCTGCTCTTATTTTGAAAGATGTCAGATCCTGTTAACATGCAGTGTCTCTCTCTCTCTCTCTCTCTCTCTCTCTGACTTTTATTTTGGTAACTTGACTAGAAATGTGTATCTCTCTGTCTCAGAAACATAGCAGCCCCCAACCCACTGCCTCCACTTACATTAGCAGAACAAAAGACACCCCCCCCTCCACCCTCCCCCACGCAACAGACACACACAGATCATTCATATTCAAACACATCCTGCATTCATCTGTTTTCACATTCAGCAGCTTAGAGCTCCAAACATCAGCAGGGAACTAAAAAAAAGATCCTGCAGAGATAAGTGAGATTCTGCAGACCTCCAAGAAGCTGAGAGTGAACATTAAGACGAAATGCTTAATAATGTTAACATGCTACATTACATTAGCATTCTACATTCTGTTAGTGGGTCCAGACTGCCAGGAGGCTGTGATGAACACTTCTGTAAGCAACATGCTACATTATGTTAGCATATAATAATATGTTTGTGAATCCACACCTGTGAACACTCATGCTAGCATGTGACATTATAACATGCTACATTATGTCAACATTGTCCTGCATTGTTTTAGCATACTGTATGGACATGTCGCAGCATGTTAATGTGCTTCATAATGTAAACATTTTTCTGAAATACGGAAGCATGCTAGAATATGTTAACATGCTACATTATGCTGGCATGCTACATTATGTTAACATGCTACATTAGAATCTACTAGTACGATGCTTGCGTGGAGGCTCTCAGAGGAAACATTGATATGTGTCTCTCCTGAGTTAGATGAATGTGGTTTATGGGGACATGTGGTGGATTATGGAGACGTGTGGTTAAACTGGTCCATGGGAACGCAGCGTTAGTCAGCACTAACCAATGAGAGCATCCACTGAGAACTGGCTTTTAATTCAGGCTGAGAGAGTAGTCATTAGAGACAGAGAGAGAGAGAGAGATAAATAGCAGCTTCAAACTGTGATCAGTTGTGACCATCATGAACTCTGTAATCACTCTGACTGCATGCTTTTTCTTATTTTTATCTGTTATTTGCTTAGCCCGAATTCGCCACTCTTCTAACATCATGTCAGTGAATGGGTTGACTATTCCAGGTCAAACAGGTTTATCCCGGGTCACAGCAGTCAGGACAGAGACTGTGAACTGTAAAAACTTTAAACCTCTGATCCAAAGGCTGCATTCAGCTCATTATATGTAGGTTTATTTGTAAGTTTGGCTTTGGGGACCTGAGAAGAGGAGACGAGAGAAGAACCTGAGGAGACCAGATCACTGTGTGCTTTCAACATCAGCTAATTAATTAATAACAGACTTTATAAAGACGATTTGAAGAATCAGTTCAGACTCAAAATTAATAATAATCAGTTCAGACTCTGAAACGGTATTCAGACTGCCGTTTAAATAAGAACTAAATAATATATTAAGTGGCAGAAGTCATCAGACGCTATACTGAAGCAGAGGTACCAATCATGTAAATATAAGTAAAAGTCCTGTATTCAAAATAAGATGAGGTATTATCAACTCCATGTACTTAAAGTATTAGTGGGAAAGGTTCAGTTATATGCAGTAAAAGTACTGTCTGTGCAGTAAAATGTCTACTGTGACTGATCTCTGATTCTATGTGACATTATTAGATTGTTAATGCTGAAGCATCAATGTTAGAGCAGCATGTTACTGTTGGAGCTGCTGCAGGTGGAGCTGCTGCAGGTGGAGCTGCTGCAGGTGGAGCTGCTGCAGGTGGAGCGGCTGCAGGTGGAGCCGCTCCACCTGTTCTGCTGTTTCTGCTCTCTGATGAGTCTGAACTGAATCTGTTTGGAGCAGGATCAGGTCTCTGCGTGAGCAGCCTCTGATTCTGATCTTCTTCCCATGATGCTCTCTGTTCTGTTGTGTCTGCTGCTACTGGGGCGAGCAAGAGACAGAAAGAGAGAGAGAGAGAGAGACAGAGAGAGAGAGAGACAGATAAAGAGAGAGACAGAGAGATAGAGAGAGAGAGAGCAAGAGAGAGACAGAGAGACAGAGAGAGAGAGAGACAGAGAGAGAGATAGAGAGAGAGACAGAGAGACAGAGAGACGGAGAGACAGAGAGAGACAGGGAGAGAGACAGAGATAGAGAGAGAGACAGAGAGAGAGAAAGAGCGAGAGAGAGAACGTCACACAGTTGATGGTTTGCTTTGATTTGAAACACCTGCAGCTGTGTGTGTGTGTGTGTGTGTGTGTGTGTGTGTGTGTGTGTGTGTCAGACACAATCTATCACATCAGATTTCTGGTGAACATACTGAGAAAAACCAGCCTGAACTTAGAGATTCAGACTCATATTTTACAAATCCACGGTTAGAATTCAACACAATAACTATCTAACTAACTCCAGTTTGTGGACTTCCTGATGAAAAGATCATCAACAAGAAATACAGACGTCTGACTGCACTGCATTAATAACTATAAATCTTATACTCGTTTTGTATATGATGTACATGTATGTAGTTATTTTTTATTTTGTTTCCCTTTCTGTTGTTTTTTTGTTCTTTTTCTACATCCTGTTTTATTTTTGCTATAGTTGCTGTCTGCAACATCTTAATTTCCCCTGTGGGGAATCAATAAAGTTACATCTCATCTTATATAATGAGGCTCTAATGGGACTAATGGGAACAGGATGAATCCATCACAGGTGTGATCTGATATCATCAGCACTGAAATCTCAGTTATCATTATGAAACATCGGATGATCTCAAGAATAAACTGACAACAACCCAAACAACTGATTAGTTTTTAGTTCTGCTTCCTGTTCTGCTCCCTCTCCCTGCACTCTGATTGGTTCTCTTGATGCTCTGGCAACACAAATGTCTTTACACAGCACATCAATAAAGCAAAGTGAAACTGAGAGGGAGAGAGAGAGAGAGAGAAGGATTAGAGGATGAAGGAATGAAACAGATTTAAAAGGGGAGCAAACAGGAGGTCAGAGCTTAATATTAAAACTGATAAATTTAGATTTTCATCTTCTAACTCTACTGATGACACAGTCCCTGTCCCAAGCACCGGCCTCAACCACTAACATTAAAACCAGATCCGAGAAGAACCAGACAAAACGTCCTCATAAGTTGTCAAAACATGTCCTGATAAGCTTGATGTTGTGCAAACAGACCTGAAATCTGTGAATTTAAACTCTTCTATTGCCTCAATGTTTTTCTGTTTCTCTTTGTGTTTGTTAGCGTCTTATGGTTAAACAGTGACATTGGACATTATGCATATGATGGACAATGTCTCATAACTCACTGTGCAAAGACAACAACTGTAACCGGAAGACATGTTTATCCTCTCTCATCTGGACTGTCTGAAGAGTCAGAGGACAATGTTCAGAGAGACAACCTGAAGTAATGAGAGTGAGACAGGAGTCTGGGAGACACACAGGTCTCTCTGCGTGTCTGTGTGTGTGTCTGATCAGACAGACACACCTGTCTGTGCGTATGATGTCAGTCGAACAGGTGTGTATAATGGCAGACATGTCCTGCAGCGCACAGTGGTCCTTACAAAGACAGGAAAACCAACAGAAACGCACAGATAGCACACACACACACACACACACACACATACACACACAGACAGTATACCATACACACAAAAACAGTAAAACAACACACACATACACACACAGACACACAAACACACAGATACACATTCTGATACTCTGTGTGTGTGTGTGCGTGTGTGTGTGTGTGCATCGCCTGTGTGTGTGTCTGTGCATCAGTCTCTGTGTGTGTGTGTGTGTGCATCAGTCTCTGTGTGTGTGTGTGGAGGATGAATGTAGGTCAGGAAGCAGATTCTCCGCATGGCAACAATGTAGAAAATCCCAACTCTGAATACTTGCATCCGATTGGCTGAGAGCTCCAACCAGGCAGCCAATAACCTTTCAACCCTCAGGACACTCAGGGTGTGTGTGCGTGTGTGTGCGTGAGTG
The DNA here is from genome assembly GCF_017976325.1 of Chelmon rostratus. Classification (NCBI taxonomy): domain Eukaryota; kingdom Metazoa; phylum Chordata; class Actinopteri; order Chaetodontiformes; family Chaetodontidae; genus Chelmon; species Chelmon rostratus. The sequence goes on along the minus strand of NC_055667.1, from coordinate 26,696,308 downwards.
AGCGACAGAGAGACAGAGGCAGTGCGTGGCGTTGAGGTGACATCACAGTGACATCACAGATGCAGCAGCTCAGTGGGCGGGGTCACAGACAGGAAGTCTCCTGATTGAATCATCAGAACAAACACAGGTGACAGACTGAACCACCATGGAGTCGACTACAAATCCCAGATAGCATTGCTGTAAGAGCCGTCCAATCAGAGAGCCCCAGACTCTGTTGCTGAGCGGCTGATGGAGGTCATTTCTGTAGAACTGTTCAGTTCTGGATCAAAGCAGCTGCTGAGGATTTGATCTGAATGGAGGTGTCACCATAGCAACAGCCGCCAAGGCTCATGGGTACGGTGGTTTTATTCCCGCACGGTGCAGACCAAACTGAGACTAAAACTTTTTTTTTTTCAGGAAATAAGGTGCAACATTTACAGCAGAACACAAAGTTACAGCAGCGACTCCTGAACTTAGTGTGCAGCTGATTTGTGATGAATTTATAATTCATCATAATGATTACCAGCATGACATCACTGTGACAGAACGACTTTTACTTTGACGAGGTTCTACATCAGATTACTGCTTCCTTCTGCTGTGCATTAACACTGAGTCTGCAGGCGACATGTCAGCACATCAGACAACTGAAAAACACAGGTTTAAAATCAGCCCAGTGTGGCTCAGTACAGCTCCAGTATCATCTGAGGCCACCAGAGGGCTTGTTTGGGTCCAACACCAACAGAGCAGTGGAGTCAGTGTTGTATCAGTGCTGAACGAACCCTCACTGTGTCGGTTTTTACTGAGTGCCGGTTTTTAACAGAACAGAAGAAATAATCAGTTCATTAACAACAGCAGTCAGAACATCTGAGTGTTCAACACCGACACACCTGAATGTGACACTGCACGGCGAGAGCTGCCTGACGTACGGCACCTGAACGCCTCATCTGCACTGATAACTAGTGACATGCTGCAGCACTGCTTTTAAAGGATGGCTGACAGTCTTTAATGTCCAGATGAGGACAGAAACAGGTCTTTGATGCTGCTCACATTGGACTTCAACACGTTTCAGCCCATTTAGGAGAAATTAAAAACCAGAAGATTAACTGATTAGCCTCCAACAAAAGACACTAAGTTCACTGCTGGCCATGTCACTGTGACAGGACGCTGATCTGGAGCACAGACAGACTGAGAGACAGACTGAGACACTGACTGACTGAGAGAGAGACAGACAGACTAGCAGACAGACTAGCAGACAGCAATTATTGATTCTTTCAATGCATCAAAATTTATTTATTATTGTTTCCTGAAAATCTTTGTTTGTTTTTATTTTGTTTTACTATTGGACAGAATGAAATATCTGATGATATCACCTTGTGGTGGGTATGTGTTACTACTTTCTGATGTTTTATTGACCAGATTTTAAAAGTACACACACACACAAAATGCAGTCCAAGTCTTAAGACACAGAAAGCAGTCTGGATTCCTGGGGACCAAATTGATGTCTCCACAGGAAGACAGGAAGTCCCCATAGGTTGGTGTGTAGTCGTGTAGTCAGGTTCAAGGGATAGAAACACACACACACACACACACACACACACACACACACACACACACACCAGCTGCAGCAGCACCACGTGGCGCTGGGTGGGGACAGCCAGAATAAAAACAATGCTGATGGATTTAACAACATCATTTCTTCATCATTAAACATTCAAATTCCGCCCAGTCAGAATTAAAGGAAACAGGAATCAAACGCACCTGCAGTGAGCTGCGGCAGAGGCGTCAGAACAAGAAAACACCAGTTTAATTAAGAGAGAAGTTATTTTTCTGTTCACTAACTGTAACCCGAACGAAAGAGGAGGTCGACAGAGTTCAGAGGGAAGACTCAGCTTTGGTCTCCACACTGCGCTCTGTCGCAGACGAGCGAGGACACCACAAAATGACCAACTTTTAAATGGAGTCTGCTGTTTCTCGCATGCGGGAGGGACCAGTGTGCCTGCTTGACAGAAGGATCTCCTACCTGGATCACCTGCGGGTTTCCCTCCTCCAACAGGGATCTAACCTGTCGCTCGTCAGTCACATGATCCAGAAACCCGTCCGGTCCAGAACCCGCAGCTTCAGACCCGACGCTCCGTCCTCCGGTCAGCTGATTGTCTCCCGCTGCGGCTCGCGCTCCAGACCGCGCGGTGTCTTACATCAGGTATGATCGATGACGGTGATTGATTGATTGATGGCGCTGATTGTCGCCTCGCGCAGCCGCCCTGGGATCAAACGAGCTGATCATCGCGGATCGATGATCTGATCACAAGAAGGACCCGTGCTCTTCATCCTCCTCCTCGTTGATACAACAGCGTCTCTGAAGCTCCATCAGCACGCCGAGGTGCGCTTGCGACGCCTCGGGCACGCGCCCGTTCATGCGCGCACACAGACTGCTGGAGCGTCTGTACTTCCGGAGACTGTGAAGCGAGCTGCTGAGCCGCGTGCAGGACATACGCACCTGCAGCACGTGACACACGAGGACAAAAATGAGCGCACAAACCTTAAAGTGTAATTATTGAACACGTTTCTGGAAGAGAGTTTAATTTTCAGCGTCTTTAAACTGGAAAAACTAATGTAACAGCAGTCACATGACATGTGACATGTAATGAAGCAACTTTAAATATGTCAAAACTCAAACATGTGAAAAACAGACCAGAGATCAGCCTGATGGAGCTCCAGTTTGTTCCTCTGCTGTGTTTTCACCATCTGCATGATTTAAAGTGTTGGATGTGTATTTCTGTAACATCAGAGCAAGAACTGACGGCATGTTCGTTTATCCAGACTTTTAGCTCGTCGTTTTCAGAGAAGATGAAAAATCCCTGAACACAACCTCCTGAGCAGCAAACACATGTAAACACATTAAACAGCTACTGCCAAAACACAGAGACCAGATCAGACAAACATCCGTCGGATTCTAACTTTAATGTATAAAAGTCTGACAGGAAGTTCACTCCACACAGCCAATAAAAAAATGCTCTAAAAATCTTTATTGTTCCAGAGAATATTCACAAACAACAGGTTTGACTCAAACTGATGTGAGCTGTCACTGCACTCATCAAACCTTTCATCAGCAGAGGAAACAAACCACAGAAGAAGAAAGATTTCCTTACAGACGTTTATAAAAAGGAAAAACTAAATATTCTGATGCTACAGAAAGAAAATAATGTACAACAAACCTGGCTTAAACTGCCCTGTTGAGACCCCGCCCCCAGACAGCACCGTGACCTTTGACCTTTCTCATGGTCAGCAGAGGGCGAGAGACACCAACAGACAGAGAGAGCTACATCTACCTTTAATAATCTCAAACTTTATTTCCATTTGAGGGTGAAAAGTTGTTGACTCCGCCCTCTTCCATCTCCATGACAACCAAGAGAGCAGAGCAGAGGAAAAAAGCTCTGATTGGTCGATAATGTACAAATATCCTACAAGTCTTTCATTTGTTTCCTGTGGAACAGAAGGCTGTCAGAGCCCCGCCTCTTCATCGACATGGTAACCAGCTGCAGGGCGAGACTGAACACAACTGTAACCAATGGCAGGCTTCAGCAGAACATCGGCTCCTCCTATTGGTCGGTTCTGAACTTCTTTGGCCCACCAGGTTTACTGAAGGTGAGAAAAGAGACCAACACTTAGTGATGAGATTTAAAGGGACGTGTCACTGATTTAATGATGGTTAAACAGTTTATTCAGTTTACAAAGAGTAGAATTATGTCACCAGTTACTCAGTTAAAAGCTCTGCCACAGAAATGTGATTAAATAATAATAATCATCATTTTAGTTTAGTTTTGATCATGTGACTGCATCACATACAGTTAATCTGTTAGTACAGCGCCGCAGTAACAGCAGAGATGACACTTTGTACAAGACATCAGTAAAATCATCTTCACAGCTCAGTTTGTTCAACATTCAGTGAGAATGAAAGAATCACGAACTGCATCGAAGAATCGATAAAGCCAAAGTCTTTTCTATCTGATCATCCCGTAATGTCGAAGCTTCTGCAGGACACCTGAACTGCATATCGAGAGCAGAGGACGTCAACGTCACACAGATCCTTCCTCTTCACACAGTATTTATTCATTCATAAAACACATGGGTGAGTCTGAGGGGGAGATGAAGTCATTTATATCCTCCACTGTTGCACTATTGGAACATATGAAGCTCATCTGTGTCACGGTATAGAACTCATCGTGTGTGTTAGTGTGTGTTAGTGTGTGTTAATGGACTTGTTCTTACAAATCAGGAGAAGCTCCTGCTCTCTTCACTGCTGCTTTGGCTTCTTTACTGTTTTCTACAGGAGACAGAAAACACATCATGAAAAACAACGTCATTTATAAAAATGTCATTAAGAGTATCATTATTCATGATTGATCAGCTGTTCAAACAACAGGAAACACTGAATACAACTTGCTACTTTTCACCGACATTTTATTTCAATGAGTTTCCAGTTTGTGTGGTCTGCCTCACTTTGTAAGCACTGGACCTGTGTGGCCGACCGGTGTCCTTCTGGTTCTTTATTGTTCTCACCTTGTAGCCACCGGACTTGCGTGGCCGGCCCGTAGCCCTTCTGGTTGCGAGCGGCGATGCGGAAGATGATGGCAGGCTTGGTGGTGTAGTCGATGTGGGCGTTGGCGAGGCTGGAGGCCTGGACCAGGCAGGACGGGTTGGGACCGCAGTAGACCCTCATGAAGGCCAGCTGGGCCGGACCAGGACCAGAACCTGAACCAGAGGCGGTGGCCTGGCTGGACTGGATGGCCAGGTACACAGAGTACTCTGTGATCTTCCCTGATGTGACCGCAGGAGGCTCCCAGGTCAGCTGAGCCCCGTCCAGGTTCTGTAGAAGCAGAATTAAAGAGTTTGCGTCTTGCACTTCTGGTTTGGTGCTAAACTGCATTTTGTTGTCTCAGAGCTTGAACTATGTGTGTCGACAGTGAAGTAGAATCAAATCTAATCGGCCACAGACTGAAGATCCACATCCGCTGATGCTGTTTGAGACACTTTCTGAATAATATTCTGACTGAAGGACTTCAGAACTACATTTGCCAGAAACCACCTGCCTGTTTACATGCACACATCAGACAAGTTAACATACGCTGCAGTAATCTGCTGGTGGTTTTTCCTCCACAGCATCTCTGATTTCATGTTACAGAAAAATAGCTTTAGAGAGGCTTACAGATTAGACTGATACCAGACCAGTACTCTATCAGTATCATCTGGGGCACAGAAAAAGCATTTTGAAGAACCTTTCAGCAAACGTGGCTGGATTATTTAAGTGTATTTTAGTCATATACTGCTTCCTTAGTAGTTTTTTTTCATGGTGTTGGATTATGTGCTGAATGGGTAGTCGGGATCATTAATCGTGAAACCACCAACATCTACAAGTGCAGGTCAGAAGTATCCTGGAGTAGTCTTCATCTAGTAGACTAGATGAAGGCCTTACAAACCACACAAAAGGCACTAAAAATCACTGTTGTGGATGAGGACTATACTGAAAAAAATAACATCTGATTTTTATTCCTGGTCAGAGGTCAGGAACAATGGGTGTTAACAAATTAATATTTAATCAATTAATTACCATCACATCTCTTGTGAATGGATTCCTCTGGTTTAACTTTAATGCACACACAACACTGCTGCAGTTGACGTCTCCATGACAATGAGACAACAATAGAGAAACCGGCCACATTAAAACCACATTCATCAGGGGAGAGGATCACTGTGAATGATGTCCAGCTACACGGAATATTCAACAGCACTAACATTTATCTCAAAATAGAAAACGTTTCACTTCATAATTTGTTGTAGCCTGTTCATAACACAAGGTGGCAGCAGGTCCTCAACTGCATCTGTTCAAGGGCCACCATGTTTCTGTGGGGGCTGGACTTTAAAAATAAAAATAATATTTAGGCCTTATTAGCCTCTTATTGTTTAAAGTTTTTTCTTTCTTATAAAATTAATGTTATTTTTATGAGTCTATGTCAGTGTGAACAGACAGATACTGAACTAGAATAGACCTCCGTGCTCCATACAAAACCCAGAGTTCAACTGTCAATGAATGAGCCCTTATTTGAACAAAAACTCCTCTTCTGGGACTCAATGTTTGGCCAATGAAGATAAACTCAAGTGACGCCTCTTGCTGGGAACAGACAAGCTTCGCAATTTTCAGTGAGTATCTGTTTCTGTAGAACGCCTGAACGATTCATTACAAGTTTTTAAAACACAAAACCCACACTTCAACTACCAATGAATGAGTCTTTATCTCAACAAAAACTCCTCTTCAGGATCCAGCAAGCAAATAAAAACACTCAGTTTGAGACTTAATACAACAGTTTACAACAGAACGACGAAAAATAAACCCGAGTGACGCACAGGCGAGCTTTGTGACTCTCCATGCTCGCCGTAGAACAGGTGAACTTTAAAATACAGACTTTTTGGCTCATTGCCAGGAGTTGGTAAACTGATCGACCATCACTCTCAGGACTGAGTGGACCTCTTCCAGAGAAACATTAGATGTGCACATTTTCCAAATTCATTAATATTCTGCGGGCTGGATGGTAATGTGGCGGGCTGGGTGTGACCCGCAGGCCACCAGTTGATATGGGTTGGGTCCAAATTGACTTGCCGTTCGGTCCAGACTTTGAAAAGGCCTGGTCTAAAGGATTATGCCATCACCAAGCTGAGCCACTGCAGAGCAGGTGCTGCAGCAGCGATTCTTTTCATGAAGCCAGCTCCCGCAGGACTGGGACCCATAGCTATAAACCTGAACATACAGAGTGACAACGGGACCCGAAGTGTTGAAGGACGCAGTGACATGTGGCTCCCTCTGCTGGTCTCTGATCTCTGTCACATCACAATACGGTGATGGTGGTTTCCATGGCTACCGGAATTAAACTAGTGAATTAAAAATGCACGATATCAGAGACACTGTGCTGGTGGTTCTGACAGGACTGGATGTTACTAACAGGAAGTGAGTCTCACCTTGCTGATCTTGATTGCACACGGCGCTCCGGGGAAACCAGGAAGACACGTTTTAAACGCAGACACATCCGAGAACGCTCCACGGCCACAGATATTAATCCCTGCAACCCGAAATTTATAGGCCGTCCCCGGCTGCAGCTCCACCTTCCTCATCTGACCGTAGTCTGGCATCACTCCTGAGTCATCCTGCAGTTAGACACATCATCAATAACCTGATCAATAGCCCTGACAACAATCATAGGGATGCAGAGACATGGTCAGCATCTCGAGAACAGGTGCGCTCATGGTCATGCCTACTGTTTCATGATTCAAAAAGCAAATGTCCCTTTTTGCTCATGTTTGTAGTTGTGTGTGTCCAGAACATGATGGTTTTATGTTGCTGGTCATCATTTTAACCATCGCTGAGGAGGCTTGTACAGTGTTTGACCCCAGCTGCATGAGTGTACACACAGAATTAAATTGACTTGATAAGCCCCTTTGTCACTGATAACCGATCCAACTGTTCAAGTCGGTATCTGATATCCGTATCAGATCAGTGCAGCCCCACTGCTGATCAGTGTCGCCATGGAAACAATCAGACACAGCTGAACAGTTGTGGACAAAAAAACGAAACAAAAAACATGGCTGATAATCTATTTGTGGTTTGTTGACAGGTTGTAGAGTGAGTGATGAGCAGTAGCGGTTTTACAGACATTGACCATGTCACAGTGAGGACTTCATCAGTCTGAAACTTTAATTAACTTCACTGTTAACTCATCTAAGACAGAGTCAAAGTCGGGCCCCAGGTCACGTGTTGTATATCTAGAAGCAACGTGAAAATGAAAAGTTTCAAGTTCTTACGTCAGCCATGTTGTCATCGTCGGGGACGTAATAATGTGTCACCACCATGTTGGTCACTTTGACGATTCCAACGTCGTACCACTGACTGTCCTTCATGGATGACTTGACCTGGACGCTCTGCTTCTACACACACACACACACACACACACACAGTTAGCATGCTGTTCATGTGTTGCTGCATCATACTGCCCCCTGCTGTTGCTCTGCAGTGTTCGTCTCTTACCCCTGCAGTTGCTGCGATGCCATTGGTCACCTCGGTGTGTGAAGTAGAAGCTTGAATCTTTGTCGGGCTGGTTGTCAGGGGAGGGGCAGGGCCAAACGTACTGGCCAATCGGGCCACAGCACTCGTCACTGCTGATGATGTCAGCTCATGTCCATTACTCTCTGCTGCCGGGTCATTCAGGCTGTCTGCTGGAGCAAGGCCCTCTGGGAAACAAAAACTCATCTTTAAGTTTTTAAAAACTTTTTTTGTGACTTTCAAAACCAGGTTTATGTTACAGGATTGTGTACCAGCAGGTCTACCTGTGGGCACGCTGCTGTGCTGTGGTTCTGGTTCTGCTGGTTCCGTTTCTGGCTGGTTGTGGGCATCCTGCAGCTGCTGCTGTTGTTGGACCAGAGCCGCCAGCTCCTGCTGGGTGAGAACGATGGGGATGGACTGATCCACCGACCCCTCTGCTCCACCGACAGACACAGAGACAAACATCAGCTGATCTGGAGCTTCATCGTCACTTCAAACATGGCAGCGAGCTGGAGCTCATCAACAAACTTCCACAATCTTAATGCAGCATTGCTGTTATATTGATCAGTACTTCTACTTCTCAAATTTCCACATCAGTGTCAGCTTCAGACTGGACCCTGATTGGCTCCAAACTGCTGTTACGTCATACATTCTAGCGATTTAAGGTGAAACTTTCCTCCGTCAGCAGATGAGGTGTGAAAACAAACTTTACAAAAAGGACTTTAAGGTTTCACATGATAGGCTGCCATCAGTGTTGAGGTCTGCAAGTGGACCAGTGCAGACCTGATGTCTCTATCTCTGTCTCTGGATCTTACCCATGTGTCCTGCCGCCTGCAGTACCGCCTGTATCGTCACCTGCTGAGCTGCCTCCTCTCCTGCTGTAGTAACAGCCAGCTGACCCGAGGTCAGTCCCGTCACCATCAGGGTCGTCGCCCCGGAGACCACCTCACCTCCGTCCCCTTCTGATGACATCAGCTCCTGAGGAAGACCACTGTCTGACTCCATCTGAGAGAGGGACAAGCTGGTTGGTCATCTGCCTGTGTGTGTATGTTACTGTGAGCCTGTGTGTGTAGGGGTGTCACTGTGTAAATGTGTGTGTCTATGTGTGACTGTGTGTGTATGTTTGTGTCTCAATGTGTGTGTGACTTTTGTGTGTACCTGCGCTGCTGCCTCGCTGCCCTCCACATGAACCTGTAACACTGCGGGTGCTGATGACATTGTGTGCTCTGATTGGCTGTCCATCTGCATAGGCTCCTCCCCCTCCACTGCTGCTGTCATCATGGCGACAGTGTGGGCCTCTGAAGACTCCGCCCTGCCCTCTCCAACCAATAGGGAGATCTGAACGCAGACAGACAGAGGGAATCATGGGACATCAGCAATGATAATGGTGTGTGTGTGTGTGTGTGTGTGTGTGTGAGAGAGTCACTTACAGGTATGGATGGTCCGGGGGTGGGTGTGGCCTGTGTAACGGTGGTAACAGCTCTCGTCTGACTGGCTGTTGGGGAGGAGGCAGGATCAGAGGAGGAGGAGGGGTCCGTGGAGTCTCCCTGCAGATTGTCTCCACCCTGCTGAGCTGGAGACACAGAGGACAGGAAGTGATGTCACTTCCTGCTGAAGGCACCAGGAGAGCACAACCTCCTTATGTCACACACAGTGTTCAAAACACTCTTAGCTAGGGATGAGCAATCGTTTGCATTTCATTTCGTCCAATCATGGCCATTCGATCTCCAGGGGGAGGGGCCAGTAGGAGGGGGAGTTAGGTCACAGCATGGACGACATGGAGTCAATAAATGTTAGAAGAGAAACGGAGAGCAGAGAATCCCGGTGTCAGATCAGAACTGTTGCAGACTTCAGGATTTTAAATTCGTAAATCTAAACGCTGAGCATTGCTGTTGTGGTTCTTGTCTCATTGTGGATCTGTTACCTGAATGTTACCTCAGTGTGGTCATCATTTTGTGCCACAGCAGAACATTTCAAGAACAATGCACCGTTGTTCCAGGACATTTGGTTATTTTCCATGACTATTTCATGACAGAAACACTGAAATAAAGAATGAATGGAGCTGGTCTGAGCACCACAGCATGAGCCCAGAGAGTCTGCACAAAAGACATAAATGGTCTACTTCCAAAACTACCCTATATCCTCAAATAATGGCTGGGATGCATGGCCAACACTAACAGGCTGTGGAGACAAAAACCAAGGGTGCACGAACTCCTGGTGCGAGCTAAATATAATGCACATTTACATATTCTTTATTCAATATTCAACAATAAATAAATATATACATTTACTTGTAACAATAAATAAATATACTTATCAAACAGAGGGAATCAGAAATCAAGATGTGCTTCTCTCTATGGCTGAGGTAAATAAAGGTCAATACTTTTATTGACCTTTATTTATTTATTGCACCATATACTCTGCACCATAATTCACCATATCCCCTGTGGAGAAGCAGCTGTTGATGCAGTCAGTTCAACATTTAAGACAGCTGATGCAGTACGCAGTGTCATAGTGTTGAGACCCAGATGCACTAATGCACCGGCACACCTTCACCTGCTGTTCAAACGCCCCTATCTGGAAACAAATTTAAATGCGTTAACTAAAGATGATTCACTACACTCTGAAACAGCTCGATGGGAGAACGAGTCAGGATGTTTACAGTCGAATTAAATGTGTGACAAGGCTCATTAGAAATCTGGCTTCAGGTCAGCGCTTCACCACCTTTGTCTCCATGTGGTAAAAATGTTGGTATGTTACGTGTCCTCACAGGGTTGCTCTCAGGAATACAGATTGTTGTATAAAGCTGGTGTATGAATATTTTAAGGTGTTGAAATGAGGCTCCAGGTGTGTCAGCAGTTTACCTGTTGCTGTGGTAGCTGTGTTGGTGGTTCCTGTCTCATGGGTCTCACACGGTGGATTGGAACACACCTGGAGGCAGAAACACTCAGAGTTCAGTCTCTCCACAGGATCAGTGTGATTGATGAGGGCTGTAATCAATCAAAGCATGTTATCTGTGGCTCTACTTTGGTTCTGATGCAGCTGCTTTTCTCTGTCACACACAGACTGCAGCCCTGAACTTCACCAGCAGGAGCAGTACGGGAGAACACATTAGTCCCAGTCCGGTGGACCAGACTTCAAACCAACCGACACTTGTGTCAAGCCAAACTCATTGATCATCAGTGTACACCTGTCTGCAGTCAGGTGTTCCCTCACCTGTCTCAGACCTCCAGCTCCAGCTGTGGTAGCAGTGTTGGTGGTTCCTGTCTCATGGGTCTCGCATGGAGGATTGGAACACACCTGGAGGCAGAAACACTCAGAGTTCAATCTCTCCACAGGATCAGTGTGATTGATGAGGGCTGTAATCAATCAAAGCATGTTATCTGTGGCTCTACTTTGGTTCTGATGCAGCTGCTTTTCTCTGTCACACACAGACTGCAGCCCTGAACTTCACCAGCAGGAGCAGAATGGGAGAACACATTAGTCCCGGTCAGGTGGACCAGACTTCAAACGGACACAGGTGTCAGGCCAAACTCACTGATCATCACTGTACACCTGTCTGCAGTCAGGTGTTCCCTCACCTGTCTAAGTCCTCCAGCTCCAGCTGTGGTAGCAGTGTTGGTGGTTCCTGTCTCATGGGTCTCACATGGTGGATTGGAGCAGATGTTCCCTCCGTTCAGACTGCCAGGAGTAGACTGATGAGCTGAAGGCTGGTTGAAGCTCACCTGACGAGGAGAGAAGAAGACATGAAGGTCAGGATCCAGTGAACCGCCACACATCTGCTACCTGACGGAGCAGCTCTCAGTCAGAGTGACAGACAGTACATCCAGGTAACTGCCACTGTTCTCTGGAAGTGAGCCAATCTATTCTGGATGATAAAATAGATTTACTGTCACTCTAAGTATTTGGTCGCTTATCTAATTCATGTTAGCCAACAACGCCTTGTTATCTAGCAATCAATGGTAGTCCTATTACTGTATCTGACAGGATAGTTAACAATGTTAGCTAACTCACAATTATTTTTTCCTCTAATCCCTGCGGTATGTTTTGACTGCCTGTTGTTTCGTGGTGTACTTTCAATTGGTGCTTGCTGCCTTTTTTCACAGTTAATGCATTTTAATGTATTTTTATGTTTTATTGATGGATTAGAGCCAAATGTGGCGCAACTGTAGACAAATACCATTTATCTAGATTCTTTCAATTACACCATGTTTTTATTACTATTATCAATATTTCTCCAATTATTATTATTACTATTCATTTTTTACCACAGGATAAGACTCCCCTCGTCCTCATCTCTTGTTGTTTATTTACTGCCGCTGCTTGACAGGAAGTGGACCCTGACAGAACCAGACCCACGCCTCAGTCAGCTCACCTGCAGCACTTGGCTCGTGCCGGCGGAGGACACAGTGGCTGTATTGGTGGTGCCGGTGTCGTGAGTCTCACAGGGCGGGTTGGAGCATGCTCTGTCGTCGCCACCCATGGTTGCTGTGGCAACGGTGGCAGTGTTGGTTGTTCCCGTGTCATGCATCTCACAGGGTGGGTTGGAGCAGACCAGCGTCACTGCAGCATCATCAACACACCTGATTATTCTCTGAGTCTACAGAGGTGAATATTTCATCTACAAAAGCTTTCTGCAGTATCACGAGTATCCTGCCCTATCCTGTGCAGTGACTGGAACTAATACATGTATCTACAGTTGTAATAGTAGCAATAGTTGTAGCAGTAGTATGGTCTCTGTACCTGTAACAGCTGCACTGTCTCCAGACTCTCCCCCTGCAGTAGTAGTAGTAGAAGTACTTGATGTACTTCCAGGTTCTTCTGAAGTAGGAGAAGCCATGAAGGTGACTGGCAGATCCTGGACCAGCGGCTGAGCCTCTGCACCGCTCGGAGTCGTGATCAGAGTCACCTGCAGACACAAAACTACAGTATTACTACAGTAATACACTACAGTGCTATAATACTGTATAAAGACACAAACTACAGTATTACCACAGTATTAGACAGTACAGAGCCATCAGTCTTGTTACCTGTTTGGGTCCTGCTGCTGCTGCGGTTGCTGTGGTAACCTGATTGGCCAGAGTGGCGATAGTTGCCAGGGTGGTGATGGGTGTTGCCAGGGAGGCACTGGCAGCAGTGATGGCTCCTCCTGCCACTGTGGTGGAGACACTTCCGGTTACTGTACCCAGACTGGACATACCTACAGAGACACAAACACACCTGTCAGAGACTGATGGAACACACAGACAACTGTTGCTTTAAGCTGGCTCAGTGCAGGTGTGTTACAGCTGAGGGACTTCTGAACAGTATTTACCTGTGGTTGCCTTGACGACCAGTGTGGTAACAGTGGGTTTGGTGCCGACAGCTCCCGGTGAAACCAGTCTAACTCCACTCATCGGGACGGTCCTGAGGATCGTACCAGGGGTGCCGTGTGCTCCTTTCAACACCACCTGAACACATGACCACATGTTTGGATGTTAAACGAACACCATGCAAAGATTTCACCACCTCAAGAGATCTTAGCTCTCAGACCTTTACCCAGGGTCTCTGACCTTAATTAGCTTGCTAGGTCTATGACTTTTTAACAAGCATCGTTATGCATATGTGAAAGCTTTATAAATTCTCTGACTCCTGGAACCAACAATCAGCAGCCATGTTCTCCTCTGAGCAGCTGCCTGCACTCTGAAAAATAAAATAATTGATGCCCACAAAGCAGGAGGCGACTGTAAGGAGACAACAGGTAGTTGTTTTCTCACATTGTAATGTAATTAAGAAATGTAAGTTAACAGGAACAGTGGAGGTCAAGTTGAGATCTGGAAGACCAAGAAATCTTCTGCTCACAAGATCGTTAGAAAGGAAATCAAACCTCTGTTTGACTGTGACGACCCTCAAGACGATTCAGCAGACAGAGGTGATGCTCTGTTCTACTGTACAGCAAGAGTCATCAGAAGAAAACCTTTGATCATCCTCAACACAAAATTCAGAAGTTTGCAAAGGAACATCTGAACAAGCCATTTTGGAAACAAGTCAAGAACTTATTGTTAGAGGGGAGTAGGATTCAATTAAATACCAACAAATTCTGCAAACGAGCATCAGAGCATCTGCAAAAAAAAAAAACCCAAAACTTTTGTCATTTTAAAACTGCAAAAGAGGGAAATAAAAAAAGGTGTTTCAATACCGAAGAAGTGAATCAGGTCATCTTTTACTCGTTAAACAGAAATTTTGAGCAGGTCTACCCAAACATTTCCACATGGTTTTTCATGGTTTTGATGCCTTCAGTATTGATCTACAGTGTAGAAATAATAAACATGGCATAAAAAGTAAAGAAAACTGTGTTTGGTAGATTATTACATTGTAGTAACGATGCTTCTTCGCAATAAATCTTGGACCGTTGGAGAGCCTGTTTATTTCCCTTTTAAATGGTATCACATTTGTAAGGAACGTGCATTTGTGGGATGAGCAGTTGAGCTGAGTACGTGGGCTCTGCCCATGAAAAAATGTGCCAAATCTTCCTTATCAATGGCAAACAGCTTATTTTGCTGTTGCTATTGACTCTGGTTTTGAGCTTCTGGTACACTCAGATGGAGACCTTTCCTCACTGGAAAAACAAGGCTTCTCATCATTTGAGGCAGTCTCAATGCAGAGAGATATCATCTAGATGAGATTCTGCAGCCAGTGGCAATCCCATATCTCCACAGTCTGGAACCAAACTCCATCCTCCAAGATGATAGCGCTCGCCACCACAGAGCGGGGTTTATCAGAGACTACCTCCAGAATTTGGGAGTGGAGAGGATGGAACGGCCTGCCAGCAGTCCTGACCTCAACCCCACTGAACCCTTGTGGGATCAGCTTGGGCGTGCTGTTTGTGTCAGAGTGACAAACACACCACGCTGGCGACTTGCGACAAATGCTGGCTGAAGAATGTGATGCCATCGCACAGCAGTGTGTGACCAGGCTGGTAAGCAGCATGAGGAGGAGGTGCTGGGCTGTTGATGGTTCTTCCACACGCTACTGAGGCTCCTGTTTGTTAAATTAATAAATGGTTAAATTGCCAATATGTATTGTTTCTTCAGACTTCAATCATCCAATCTACCAAAACAAGAGTCAACAGCAGAACAAGCTGTCTGGCATTGGCAGAGAAGATTTGGCAAATTTTTCATGGGCGCAACCCACATACTCAGCTCTGCTGCTCATCCTATAAAAGCATGTTTATTACAAATGTGGCACCATTTAAAAGTGAAATAAACAGGCTTTCCAACGGTATAAGATTTATTGAGATGAAGCACTGTTACAACAACGAAATAATCTACCAAACATAAATTTCCTTACTGTTAGTGCTGTGTTTAAATGGTGACTGGAGAAGCAGACTTCCAGTTTAATCCATCAGATTCAGAAAGCCGACTGTTGAGTACATGTTAACACAGTGTGGTTCATTCAGCAGGACATGAAATCTGTTGTGTGGCTGAGTGCTGCTCAGAGGTTCACTGCAATATTTTTTTAATTTAATGACATGAAATACAGACTACAGGCATCATTTATGACTGTTGTCTACACATAAAACAGGGCCCGAAAGCGGCACACGGCACAGGTTGTGATCTACGAAAAACAAACTTGTGCACACCCGTACATAAACTCTGCCATGTGTATAAACATTCTGGAGACGGGTTGAGGAGTTGAACTGAGGCCAGATTGTATAATGATGCCTCTCACACATTTATTGTCACTTCATTTGAATGTTGGTGACACAAACACGTCATCATAAAATTTAAACCAGCGGTGCTGTTTGTACCGTCACAGTCGGTCTACCATTCCTACCACTCTTCGACTGAACCAAAAACTCCCCAAAGATGGGCTGATGATTCTCATCTATTGGGTATCAGTGTTGAGTATCATGATTCTAAGCTTGGTCTTGGTACCAAAGTCCATACCTTGGTATCGGGACCACACTGAGGTGGAATGTGCTTTATAAAGGCATGTGTATGTGTGTATGTGTGTGTGTGTGTGTGTGTGTGTGTGTATGTGTGTGTATTACCTGTGTGAGGCCCTGCTGACCAGCTGCAGTGATTTTGGGGACGGTGGTGAAGATTTTGCTGGCACTTCCTGGTGTCACCATCTTGGTGGTCAGGATTGTAATTGGACTGTTGGCACCTGTAGGGGAGGAGCTTCACTCAGTCAGTCATCCAGTTTAAATAAAAAGCAGCTCAGGTACTTAGGTGTGTGTGTTTCCTTTACCTGAGCCCCCCTGCAGGGCAGACACTGGGATCGTCTTTATGATCGTGGTACCAGGTTTGGAGGTTGCCGGGGCGACACCCAGAATGGTGGATTTGGTCGATGCGGATCCGGCTTGCGCGGTGCTGAGAAGGGTGGTCTGTTTACCGTCAGCTGATGTCACCAACTTCAAGATGGTTCCTGCTGGGAGAGCACCCTTTGCCTGATGCACAGAGGGGGTGGGGTGTTAATGCACTTCTCCTCACTAAGTCTCAATAACCAGCACCTGGAGGATCTGGGTGGCTGGGCTGATCCCAGCCTGACCAGTAACCACTCTCAACTGGTATGGGCTAAACCGCTGACACCACCTTCCCCAGCTTACCAAGTGATGCCTTCAAGAGTGTCTGCATGGACTAGAAGGTTTATAACGTTCCATTTTCTTCCAACATGGCATCAAAAAGGCTTCAATCATTTTATTTTAATACACAAGAACAATTCATACACAAATGCACATGAACTCCTTTTTGAGAATGAATTAGTTTTCATCAAGTTTACCTGATGACGTCCAATAAACAGAGCGCTGTAATGTCCAAAAACAAAACTTCACTGAATGCCTACATGTGTTTATGTTGACGAAACTTACAAGTTATATTCATTAAAGATAGATTTAATAAAAAAAGACTGATATGATGTTCATATTTTTACAATAATTCTGACAGAAAGCTGATAGTATTACGTTATCAAGATTTGGTAATTCAAGTGCATATGGCACATGAAGGATTCTCATTTGTATGTTTCTGAGTCGAAGGTGGGCCGTGGACATGTGGGTGGAGACAGACATGGGGACTAAATGAAGACAAAGGTATGTAAAGCTATGAAAGTACCAAAATGAAACCCCAAAACATCCAAGCCATTTTAAGGCGTGAAGGGATTTTTGGTCATGGAAAAAACTTCTAAATATGTGTTTTTAGGGGTTTAATCAATTCCAGGAAGGGAACCTTAAAACTACAACTGAAAACTGTTGCAATCACTTATTGTTGGTTAATGTACAAAACATCACATATGCATGGTAAAGTTGTGTTTTTGATGTGTTTCTGATTCATGGTTATTGATGCAGCTGTTTCTCTCTAAAAATAAAACTTTGAATGTGTCAACTGTTATTTTTTTATGAGGCAAAGTGGAAAAAATATATATTACAATCATGGAAATAAGAAACAGATTTCATTCAGTGACCAGCAGGTGGCAGTACTCACCAGAGCGCTGCCTCCTCCCACACTGAGTGGACTGTTAACGAGGGTGATGGTCTTTGTGACGCCGCCCACAACTGTGGTGACCACCTGAGCCTGCTGCGAGACGGTCACCGTGCCAGACTTATGGACCGTGATGATTGGTCGACTGGGGATCCCGGGGGTGGAGACTACAGAGGCTCCGCCCACCTGAGCAGCAGCAGTCTTCAGCATTCGAGTAGCCGGGTTAGTCACCTGAGACACACAAGGAGAGAAGACATGTTTACACTGTAACATGACTGATGGATGGGAAACCTCAGCCTGGGACAATGCATGCAACCACCTGATGCTGGCAAGGACAGAACTCCAAATCCTCAGCCCTCGGTTGTTTCCCGTTACTTGTTATTGATGAAAGTCAGACTCCAAAAGCTCAGTTCACACAAATAGTGTAGAAGGGTAGCATAATTCACACTGAAAATGACTGGGTACTTGTTCAGTGATATCCAAACATGTCCAAAGCCATGTCTTGACATTTAATGTTCTGTTTTCCAAAACCGTGTCTTCAGCATGTGCAGACGTATCATTGATTCACCTCCTGATCTTAAATCCATTAGTGTTAGAAATATTACAATATACAGTCATACTTTTCCTGTGATGTCGGGGTTAATGCTATAGATTACTTAGTAGCTGCGTTTCCATTGCCCCTAGAAATGCGCAAATCCTAAATATCGCAATAAAAAAACGGTAATGGAAACACCTAAATTTCAAAAATCCTCTCAAATATCGCAAAAACATTTTTACGCTGTCATGAGGTGGTTTTTCAGATGTGTCGATATTTAGGTGTATCGCAAAAGTGTAATGGAAACACTTTTTTCGCATTTACACGTCTCCGAGGTCAGCCGACCCCCCGTTTCGTGCCAGCCGCATGCAGTCAGATATAACGTCTTGTCAATTTTGTAGTGTTTGTTTGTTTTCTGGATCTCAATAAGTAGCAGACAAAAACACTCCAGCTGTTCCAGCTGTCACGCTGGCTGATCTGTTAAAGACAATCTGACAGCTGTGATCTCGTCCTGTGCGCACTCTGCAAAATCTAATCATTCCGTTTTCATTAATCGTGAGATGAACTTGTGATGAGTGTGTGCACCTCAGCTATTTGGAGACATGCGTGCACGCCGTTAACTTTAATATTTACACATAATTGCTGATAGAAAATATGTTCAAAGGACACTTCAGTAATTCACAGTCCTGCATTCTGCTGCTGCTCCGCCGGCGCGAGCTGACGCTGTCAGAGCGAGCATCGCGTAATAACAAAGTGATAAATAATAAGCCATTAAAATCAGTGATCACTCTAAGTCAACAGATCATTTCTTTATTTCACCTTCAGCATGTGCTTTTTAATTATAGGGCTTTGTGTTAATTTTTACCGACGCACAGCACGCACACACATCTCGCGGGACGTCCGAGAACTTACAAGAATTTCGGCTGGTTCGCAAAACACTGTTCAATGGAAACACCTGCAAGTCGCATTCGAACTTTGCCAAAATTTCAGAAATATCGCTTTTATTTTGCGAACAACTGTAATGGAAACACAGCTAGTGTTAGGTCATAAATAGGATCTCCCATAAATCTAATAATGACATGGAGTTGCTATAAGGATTTCACTTCCTTTCGCTTCCTCACAGCCTTTCAACTGCTGCCTTAACTCCTCAGATTGATGCTGAAGTTTTCATTCACTAAGTGGACTCCTGTGTTTCTACACCTTCCCCTTATTCACTGCTTCAGCAATAGTTCTCATTCAGCCATGAATCTGTCGCTGTATTCATGGCTTCATTCATGTATTTATGAGTTATTCATTGCTCCCTCATTTGTATGCTGAGTAGTTGTTAGCTGTGTGTGTAATTAGTAGTTTACCAAACCTGTCACTTATGAAGACCAATATTTGATTTTTGCTCATGCTTGATTGTGCTCTGTTTTCTCTGAGTGTCTGCTAAACGTAGTATCACAGTTGCATACTGTGCGTACCATCGTAACTGGAGCTGCCACTTTGACAGGTAGACTGCTTGATCCTGGACTCACAGCCACTGTTTTTACAATTGTTGCTCCTGCAGGGACATTCAGCATCGTCGCTGTGGACGGAGGGATCTTCTGAGTCGCTGCGGCCGCCGCAGCCAATGCCGCCATACCGCTCATCTGAGGACTGTTTCCTATTGGCTGAGAGCAGACAGGAAATGGGAGCAAGGTGTGATCAAGGAGGAAAGTTTTGAGAGTCAAAAAATCATTCTTGTCAGAAACAGTAGTTTCACAAAAAAATATTGATACAAAGTCAATTTACTGGAAATCTTCCAGAGCTTTCAAACATATTTTGTTGTTCTGTTGCTCAGAGATTGTTTTCATACAGTATTGACTTTCAGTCACATGACAACATCTGGTTGTGTAACTCCACATAACTGAACTGACTTTCTGACAACTGAGAGAACTCCATCCACTGAGGAAGGCCACAGCACAAAGCTGAAAGCTCCAGAAAAGTGGAGCCAACCCTACTACAGCAGTTAACCCATTTAAAAACTTATTTTATCATTGAAATTATAAAACAATAATGATAAATATGGGCTGCATTTTAAAAAATGCATTGCATGCAAAAGCATTTTGTGGAAAAGTCAGACTATATAAGTATAGTCCATTTACTATTTCTTCATAGCATGTAATTATCACTTACTGCTATTGGACCATTGGTTTTGGCCATGATGGCACAATAAATTTGTATTTGTCAAAAGCCAAATTGGCCTTGCCCTAAAAATTACTTAATTCCAGGCCTATAAGATAAGTTAGAATAAACTTTATTAATCCCACGCCGGGGAAATTAAATAAAAGAGTGTAAAGTTTTGTTCTTGAACGTTCATTTCTAACATTTTTTTAATCAAACGTAGCATACCCGCATTATCTGATCTGCTACTGAAAGGAGAAATATTACTGGGACAGTGAAGAAAATTCCAGATGATCATTTCTTATGAAGGAATCTACATTATAGACGCGACCACTGACCATACACAGTCCAGCCATTTACCACGTTTTCACCTCATCTTGTTGTCAAACTATTTCCATGGACAACAGCTGACATGAAGAAAACTGGGCGATCTCCATGACAACTGAGGAAACTTAACTTGTTAATGAAGACCATTATGTGGTACAAAGCTCCAGAAAAAGCAAGTGGACTTTGAGTAAAGTTATAAGAATCATAAAGTCTCTTTACCGTTCCCTGACCAGCCTGAGCAGGTACCACCATACGAACACCTGCAGGAAGTGCCGTCATGGCAACTGGGGATTTGGTCGTTGCTTGTCTCACTGTGACAATAGATGCTCCGCCTGCTGCGCCAGGAGCTGCTGCCACCTTCAGGACAGCTACAGAAATACAGAAGACAGGTGAGGAACATTCAGATCTACCTGCCCTATCACCTGTAGATCTACCTGTCCAAGCGTGTAAACATACCTGGAGCTTTGGCGGCAGCAGCCAATGGGCTTCCAGGTACGGAGGCAGCGGGGGAGGGGACCAGTGTGATGCCGGACAGTGGGACAGTTGGGTTAGCCAGTGTCATGGTAATGGGGGGACTCTTGGGAGAGCTTGCTCCAGGTGTGGTGGTGCGGACTGGGTTGGGGACGGGGCCAGAGGTAGATGAGGCGGCTGCAGGTGTCGCAGGAATATCATACTTCTGTAGCTGCAGCAGGTAAGTGTCAGCGGTCTGTGAAGGCCCCCAGCTCACCTCCAGAGACGATGTATTGGCCCGGACCAACTGCACCCGAGAGGGAGCGGAGGGACGCTCTAAGGAAAGACAGGTGAGACGAGGTCAGACAGAGGTGAGATGAAGTCAAACAGACAGGTGGAATGGGGTTAGGCAGACACACCAGGTCAGACAGACAGGGGAGAAGGTCAGACAGACAGGGGAGAAGGTCAGACAGACAGGTGGGATGGGGCCACAGACAGGTGAGACAGTGTCAGACAGACACACCAGGTCAGACAGACAGGTAACACTGGGTCAGAAAGACAGGTGACAGGCGCACTTGTCAAAACAGGAGTTACAAAAAGCAGAAAAAGAAAAAACAGGCTGTTTCAACTGGACATAACATCTGCATGCTCTACACGGCAGCCGTCCTCCTCACCTGTCTCCAGGTACCAGAGGTCCTTGCAGCACACCTGGTTGTTCCAGGCCTTCCTGTATCCGTCTCTGCCACTCCAGATGTAGAGCCTGGAGTTGATGGCCACACTGCAGTGACCTGCTCGTGCTCTGGGGACATTCTCCTCGAGACTGTCCATCATGACTGTCTCCCAGCACATGGTGTCTGCACAGACAGACAGGTGGTCAGACAGGTGGTCATGCTGTATTATCATCATCCTGATGTCGTCCCTCTTTGAACATTAAGTGTGTGTGTGAATACATATTAATCATGTCGTGGGCATCCCACAACATGAATCAACATCATCTGTGGATGAGTAACAGGCCATTCACGCATACTGAGAAGATGGGACGGAGACATGTTGCTATACAGTATGAATGAGACCTGGTGTTTCAGGCCGGTGCCACCTGCTGGGCTGCAGCCGGAGACTACATGTATGAATACAGATATATTTTTATGTATATCGACTTTGTGTCTGTGTGCGTGAGTGTCAGCGTGAGCCTAAAGTATCCGAACTTTTCGTCCCACATTTGGTACATTAGTCCACTGGTGCATGAAAAAGTAGAGGCTTTTTTCACACATCAAGGCTAAAGAAACGTAAGTCATGGAAAACAAGCGTGCATCCACAGACAGACATGGCAGGTGGTCTGTGTCTATGTTTGTGTACATGTACCCAGGTTGAGGCAGGCCAGAGTGTTGGTGCACTTCCACTCCTTCTCATGAGTCGCCACTTTGACGTCATCCATCACCAGAGGAACCCAGCCTCCAAACACATACATCCTGACGGAGAGGCAGACGAGTGGAGTCAGAGAGAGAGACAGCCAAGTGGAATCACAGACAGAGAGAGAGAGAGATGGAGTCAGAGAGAGAGAAAGAGAAAGAAAGAGAGAGAGAATAAGAGAGATGGAGTTAAAGAGAGAGAGAGAGGGAGACAGGTGGAGCCACAGGGAGGGACAGCCGGGTCGAGTGTAGTATTTGTGTGTAGTATTACTTGTTATTGATGGTGGTAGCAGAGTGTAGGCTGCGGGGGAGGGGAGCGGTTCCATTGAGGGCCGGCTTGCTCCACGTCAGAGAGTCTGTGACATCATCAGAACAGGAACCAATCAGTAGTGAGCACAGGTCAGCTTAGTTTCACACGTGACGGACGGCAGACACGGAAAGATTCTTGTTTATGTCATCAGACGACTGAAGGTGTCGGACAATATAACACTGGATCCTTTTAATCAGAAGTTACACTTTTAATGAGACGCTGGCAGACGTGAGACGTCCATATTGGTTTAGTTGTATTATTTAGCTTATTTAGGAAGTCAGGTAAATCGGAGCTTTCAGAAATTACTTTGCACGTCTCACCTGTGTTGAGCCTGTCTCACCTATGTCAAGCATCCACAGGTCTCCCAGTCTGCAGCCACTCATCCCTCCATAAATGATCAGTCTGTTGGCTCCACGGCCACTTGTCACCACAGCAGTGTGACTCTCTCTGGGTGGCGGCGGCTGACCTGACGTCAGCGGGATCTCCCAGCCGACCACACTGGAGCCCGGCCGCAGCTCCAAACAGTACAGGTCGTTCAGATACCTGACAACACGTCAAATGCTGAAACTGAGAAATTTAATTGTTCTTTGAAAAGCCAGCAACCCGTTTCTAAAAACTTGGGACAGTGGCGACAAAAGGCTCGAAAAGTTGTGAAATGCTGAAGAAAACAGCTGGAGGAACATCTCACAATGAATGAGGTTGCCCGGCAACAGGTGAGTAACATGACTGGCTATAAAAAGAGCCTCCCAGAGGGGCGGAGTCTTTCTGAAGTAAAGATGAGGAGGGCTTCACCGCTCTGTGACAGACTGTGCTGGGAAATACTGCAACGATTTAAGAAAAATGTTTCTCAACTCAAACTGCAAAGAATTTGTGGATTTCGTTGTCTACAGAACAAAATGTCATTGGAAGATTCATCTGAAGAAATCTCTGCACACGACACACAAGACTGAAAACCACCACTGGCTGGTCCTGATCTTCAGGCCTCAGACGGTTTCTGTAGTGGACGTCACTGCATGAGCTCAGGATCACTTCCAAAAACCATCGTCTGTGAACACAGTTCATCACTGCAGCCACAAATGAAGCTGAAACTTGACCATGCCATCAGTGCACGTGGCTGACCTGCAGATCTGTGAAGGCTCCAATAATGCTAAACCATATATTCCGGTTTTGGAGCAACATGCTGCCGAGTACCCGACGTCTTTTTGAGCAAGATGATGTCAAACCACATTCTGCTCGTATTCCAACATCACGGCTCCGCAGTCAAAGAGTCCAGCTACTAAACTGACCTGTCTGCAGTCCGACTCACCCACTGAAAATGTTTGGAGCTTTATGAAATGCAAAACATGACAAAGGAAACACCGAACTGTTGAGCTGCTGAAATTGTACATAAAGTCTGAATGAGAAAATGTTTCACTTTCAGAAGCAGTTGGTCTACTCAGTTCTCAAACGCTTACAGTGTTGTTAAGAGAAGAGGTGATGCAGCAGAGAACTTAACATCAGCCTGACCCAAATGTACAGAAATATGCTGCTGCATCAAATTCTAAATGATGATACCATTTTCAAAAACAATAGAGTTTCAGTGTTTAGAAATCATCACATTCTGTTTGTATTTATGTTTTACAAAGTCTACAAACTTTTTTGGAAACAGGGTTGTAAGTAATTATCACTTATTACTATCGAACCGTTGGTTTTGGCTGTGAAGCCCCAATAAATTTGTCAAAAGTAAAAAAACATTGTTGTGGATCAGACAGGTGTTGCCTGAAGACAGTCTGGCGTTTTCTACCTGGGGATGTTGTTCTTGGGGTCTTCACTGTCATTAGCCAATCCTCCAAATAGGTAACAGCAACTACCAATCAGAGAGAAACTGTGTCCAAGGCGGGGGCAGGGGGGCGGACCGTTCTTTGGAGCCTTGGCCTTCAGACGTTTCCACTCCCAACGACTTGCCTGGAGACGATAACAAACAGTTAACTACAGACTGCAGGGTTTGGCAGACAGGGTCTACTTCAGCAGGCTGTCCCCCAGGTAAACTGTGATCCATTAGAGGAGTGGCAGAGCCTCATTAAGACAGTTGAACATGATGCATCTGGAAATTTTTCAGCTTGACTGTCTCACAGCAGCTCGTTAGGACAGTTAAATGTGCAGTTTCTGCTTTAACAACTCACTACGCTTACAGCATGAAAGAGAGGCAGAGAGAGACACAGATACATCTCGAATCCATCACTGTCTGGTTTGGATCAACCAT
Source organism: Chelmon rostratus (assembly GCF_017976325.1). Taxonomy (NCBI): domain Eukaryota; kingdom Metazoa; phylum Chordata; class Actinopteri; order Chaetodontiformes; family Chaetodontidae; genus Chelmon; species Chelmon rostratus. The sequence continues at coordinate 26,671,364 of NC_055667.1, read as the reverse complement.
CAAACAGGACAAAACAGACTACATCAGTCGGGACTGATACACCTCCAGAGTCAGGAACTGCAAACCCATCACACCCTGGACACACCCTGTTCCACCTTCTGCCCTCTGGGAAGCGCTACAGAGCTCTGTACATCAAATTTGATACTTTTTCCTTATTTTCATTATCAAGTGGGTTTTATTATAAATGATATTTCAGTTTCGTTTTTGATGTTTGTATGTCCATTCTGTCTTTTCAATGTAAAGCATGCACTCTGTGCATGTGTCGTCCTGTATGAAAGGTGCTATACAAAAAAAGTTTATTATTATTATTACTATTGTTATATGAAAAAAACAGAGTTACACAAGGGCTCCTGCTGCTGCTGACGCATCTTTAAATCATCTTTAAAAACAAGTCACCTGTGTGAAGATTATATTGATCACAAAACTATAAAGGAAACGAAAGAGCACACATCCTCAAAAAAAACTTAGTTTAGACGTTCAGTTTTTAAATTACATTATGAATTTGTCATTTAAAGACAGATTTCTAAAGTTTACTGAGTGGTTAAAATAATGTTCTTTTGATTTTTGTTTTACTTCATCAGTAAGACCTCTCCCTGCTGTGTCAGGACAAAATTCCATACTGAGTACACTAAAACTAAATACTACTTGGGGTGCACAGTATTTCCAGTGAATATTTTAGTAAGAAAACACTGGATACTACGACGGCACAAATATCCCATGATGCAAGTTTGTCTGTTGATTGCTTCTCTTCTATACCATATCTTCGTAATGCAAATCAAGATGTACTGTATGATCATCATTATCATCACGATAACTGCTAGATAAGGGATTATTGTAAATGCTGGGAGAGGTGATGTCAGTTGGCATGGGTTACCATGATGATGCGTCTCCAAGGGGGCTCTCGGAAAGCACTGTGCACTGACCAATATGTTTGAGAGGATACATACTACTATTAATTTACACAAAAGTATGTTAAACGTGGTGAGTATGTAGTGCATAGTGCGAGGCCAGTGCATCATCGGTGTCCTGAGGCCCCGCCCTTGCGGTGACATCACTGACCTGCAGCTCGTATAGGTCGCTGCTGTATTTGCCATACTCCACCATCCCTCCAAACACCAGCAGCCTTGTTCCATCACACACAAAGCCGTAGGCGGCACAGCCAGGGGGGACATCACCTCGTACTGCAGGGATGAACCACTGGTTGGTAGCTGCAGAGGGAGACACCAGAGATCATGAGGACCTGTTACAGGTACAGTTCATTTGCCCAGACACAGGTGTTTTACATTCTGCTTCCTCCCTGCCGCCCTTCCTTGCAACCGAAAAATTGTTCACGGGCCATCATGTAGGATGTTTAGGTCACTTACATGCATCATGAGTACAAGGAGGCTCCCGCAGGAGCTCAAACAGGTAAACTGCAGGTGTATCCTAGGAGGGCCTTTATTACCGCACAGAATTACTCCTTACATCAGAATCTGATCATTGATTGGTCAGATGATGTGATGTGAAACAGAGCAACTGGCTGCGGAAACAGCTCTGCTGTGGAATTAATAATGCTGAATGACTGTAATACTGTAGATTAGACAAAATAGCTGTGGGAACAGGAATGTCAGCATGTTGGTGCTGACATTTCGGCTCTATAGTCATTCATTCCGTATATATGAGTTTGCCAAACATAACTTCGACCGTAGGTCCCAGGCTGGACTGTTTCAATGCCTCCAATGTTATTTTCTGATCCCATGTTATTTCCTGTTTCCATAACTTCTGTTACAGCAGCTAGAGGCGTGTCTATGTGACGTCGGCAATGTTTTCAGTAAAAACGCGCCATTTCTCTTTCTGCTGGAGCTGCCCCGTTAGCTACACAGCTAACGCTGTTAGCATGCGGAGCTGCGGCTAACTGCGGCTTAACTTCAACGAGCAGAAGCTAACCTAGGCTAGCTGGACAAATCTCCAGGCTGTCCCACACTGGATTCCTAACGAACACCATCTGTGCCAATCACATTTACAACATACAATCAAAACATAAAATATTACAGCTCTTTAGCAAGGTTTGATAATGGTGATGGTTTGCTTTCAGTTAGCATTAACAGAAGCCAACGGAGCACAGTTAGCATCCCTTCATACAGCTGCATGATGTCAACGACAATGCGTTCATCATATATATTTAAACAGACTAGGTAAATTACCTGTGTTGTAGACGTGCAGCTCGTCCACGATCCCCTCGTTTCCTCCGCCGAATACCACCATGAGTTCCTTAATAGTCACGGCTCGGTGTCCGTGCCGCGGCCGCGGCACCGGGCCGGTCCACCCCAGGACGCGCTTCCAGCGAGGCTGCAGCACCACAGGAGACGCGGATTCCGTTGCCATGACGCTGCTGTCAGGGTTCGCGTCTCCCGGTCCTCGTCGAAGGAAAAAAAATGCAGATTCAGTGACGAGTCGTGTTGAAAAGTTTAATAATTGTCTCTGGCTCGAGTATAGCGGCTCAAGATTAGCATTAGCCGGCTAACTAGCCGGCTAATGTGACAGTAGCTCGGTATGTAGCTAACTAGCTAGCCTTTTCTCACAGGGACTCTATTCCCGTCAGAAAATGATTATTTCTGTGAAGGGTTATCAACTATCTACCACAGATTCAGTAACGTTTATTTAAAAGAGTGAATAAACACCCTCCTCTGGTGATACAGTCTGTGATTCGGAAATGTAACGTTAGCTAGCCCAGAGACTACAGTAGACACACCGCCATTTTAGCCTGGTAAACGCTATGTAAAGTCTGTAGAAAGCTGCCAGTAGCTTCTCAGGCTAACAGAAACAAGCAGCGAGAGAAGTGCATATCCAGCTGCGGATGACTGCGATGCACGGCTACGCCATGCATCGGTGTGAAGGGATATTAGGGCGCTAAAAGCTGATGTTAAATATGCAGAGCAGAGGTCTATACGCCGGGATGGGAGCCGCCATCTTGCTGCTAACAGCAACCAAACAAAACAGCGGCTGGAAATGGTACAGGCCAGGTGGCTAAATGCTAAAAGACAGCTGATCCACCACAGGCTGTCAGTGAGCACAGCTTCATACAGCGACTCATGATAGACGATTTCATTCTAAATAAATATTCAATACTGAAAATGTCAGCAAGTTCAACTAGCTAGCACCAGGCACACTGTCCAGAAACATCTTATTTGTTATGTCAAGATAGCCGTCAGTACTGATATCTATTTTATATATCAAATAGATTTGTAATATTAGAGTTTATCTGACAGGCCGAGTTAACTTGGTGGAAGATTTATGTTCAATGAGAATCCAAGAGGACACAAGTATTTATTCAACTGGATTAACAATACTGGTGACTTATTAAAGATCTATTAAAAAGTCTGCTTCAAAACTAATATTTCCACTTGTGTCAGTTTAAACTAATTATATTTGGGCTTTGAGACTGTTTCTGGACATTTAAGACGAAACAATTTACCACATTACTATAAAATAAGCGTCATTAATCGACCACAGAAGAAATGAATTAGTCGTATCAAAATACATTTTAAAATTAAACGTCAATTGAAGAATAAAAGTGCGTCTAATGGTGCATGGTGTTCATCACAAATTTCCAGTGACATAACATGAACATGTGTTTACACACACACACACACAATGACTGAAATATTGCACAGCTTAGGTTGTTTCGTTTAGCGGATGGGCTGTGAAGGCTGTGAGAGGTTCCGTATCCCCGACGGTCGGCAGGTAAACACAGGTGACCAACACACCTGGGTCAAGTTTCAGGGCCAGCAAGCAGTAAGCCGACACAGGATATAACAGAAAGCAACATTTTATTTTCTCAACAATTCTTTGGTTAAATGCAGTTTAATGAATTCTTCACATACAGGCACTCCGGTGATTCTGCCATGACCCATCAGCTACTTAAAGGCTATGCTATGCTATGGCTAACTAGCTCCCTGGGTGGCTAGTTAATGCTAATCTCACAACATTAGCCTTTGACAATTAATGACCACTACGGCTAGGCTAACGCTAGTCACTATAAATCTGTGCCGGTGTTGTTAACAGCCCGAGTACCTGCTGAATGGATAAACCTTAAACCAAAACCGTACGTTTGACCTCAAATAGTTTTGTTTCCCAATATTAACGTGGTTTTACAAAGAGTGTGTACTTTCACAGCATCCTAGATTAGCTCCTCAAAAGGCTAGTGAGCGTTTCAGATTAGCAAGCACTGCCGACTCGTTAGCTCCGATTTGCGGCTAATTATTGGGAAAGGAACAATCAAAACGAACTATATCTTCTGTATTGAAGACAGTCACATACTACGACTAACAATCAGTCTTAACAGTCGGCTCAAATTGGTTAGTACGATTGGTTTGACTTGGGTTTTGTTTAAAAAGTAGAAATGCTAATGTTTAATTAGCATTGACGAGGCTATAGTTCCCTTCCCTCAAAAAACATGGCGGCGCGGTACCGTTAACCGCTACAATACGTAGCAAAATAACGAATAAGCTTTTATCTCTCATACAATACTTACTCGTGAATAGCTGTAAGGTATAGTAAAAGCGTGGGAATTGCTGCTACACTAAGACGATTAAGTCCGGATGGTTAAAACTTTAAGACAAAAACAAAACATAGTACATCTTCTCATGCCGCTCAGGAAGTCGCCATTTTCTCTAAACCTTAGTGAGAGCAGAGCGCCACCTGGAGGAGAAACACAACCTCTGATTTGTTTTTCTCCAGGAAACAACGTTGTCTGTTTTACTGCTTGCAAACCACGTGATTTCACACAGGTGAGTTACTCTGAAGTATGTCCCTGCCATCGTGAACAGTAGGTCATCAGAGTCTGTTCTCGCTGGAAAACTGGCTCATTAACACAGCAGTACTGTTTGAGAAAGTCCAAAATTAAACCGCTGGGACAACATACATGACAATAAAAGCACTGTAGCACCTGAGATGTACCACTTCTAGAAAGCCACCCTATAAACCTGTAAATGGTTTATGAAATGTAAATGTCTTCAATAGTGGTTATAAAATAGTTTGCTAGCGCTTACAACTAATGCAGAGAACAACTTTTGGGTTGCCAGGTTGTGAAATAGCTTGAGTTGATAAAGTGTGACAGGTTTCTAACTTTGTAACAAGTAATCAGTAAAAGTTAGAAAACCATTGATAATAATAAACGTTGAAATGTCAATAACAGATTCTCACAGTGTCGTAAATGTCAATGAAGTTAGTAAATGGAAATTGTTCCAGATAATATGCAGTTGTTATTGAAGGTCAGAGGTCAAACAGTTAATTAGAAGGGTCTAACTGAGGAACTAAAAAGTGTGCTGGCGGAGGAGGACGGACAGCGGACACAATCTGGCAACCTAAAACTTGTCATAGACACAATCTGTACATAAACGATTCATTAACAAATAAAGGCATTCATTAATAAAGGCACATTTAGATAATTTCTGAAAGGAAATCACATCCGAAACATCAGAGGAAGAATTCTGCAAAACGTGGAACACAATGGATGACTCATCAGTTCTCCTTCAGAGGCAGATTATTAACCTTTTGAGAGTCAAAGAAATTATCTGTGACAAAAACTGGATTATTTCCATCAATCAACATTTCAACAGAGTAATGAACTGAATGTAGTATAAACATGACAACCGCTGGTTTGACAGTATGCTGTTTTTGTACGACTGTCAGATCTGAAAAACAATAAATATCAAAACATAAAAAACTGGAATGACAGAATGAAAATAAATCAGCTGCACTATTTAAATATGATATATTTCAGCATTTTATGACAAAGACTTAAAATAAAGAAAAGTTTGTGTCAACATCAGGAAACAGGTAGGAATAAATATGGAAGCTGACGTGACTGTTTTCAGTGCAGCAGTGTCATAGAAAGCAGAGTCAGTGCAGCAGGACATGGGGTCGGACCTCCGTGTGGACCTCTGCTGTGATTCCTGTGTGACTGATTTGTATAAACTGTGAAAATGCTTCTGTGTAGTGGAGAGGAATGTTTCAGTGCTGCTTCACATGTTTGTTCAAAAACTGTTCACGTTACTGTAGAGGCGACACGATCATTTCCTTGTTTTGTTTGTCATTGCAGAGCTGGAACGTCTCCACAGATGCTCGAACAGCTGCTGGATCCAACAAACGTCTGAAGTCTGTGAAACTGCATGACCCGGCAGCCTCCTGCAGGTCCACGTCCAGCACTTTATAACACAAACATGATGAGAAGAGTCCATCAGAGACGTGATGCACTCTGCAGGCTGGTTCATGTTGAGGCGCTACAACAACCAGTCAGTCATGTTTAGCAGGAAGATAATCCAGCTCATCGCTCTCCTCTGGTCCTCGGACCTCCACAGAACTCCTCCCTCCATCTGAGCCAACAAATGAAATATGAAATGAGATGGGAGGAGACGCAAGACAACATGACAGAGGGAACTACTGTTAGCGAGGAGCAGACTAGACCCACCATGAGATGTGACAGAATTAAACCAGGAGAGACACGAGACGAAACATGAGACGAGACGTGAGACAAGACACTACAAGATGTGACAGAATAAAACCTGGAGAGACATTAGACAAGACAGAGATGAGACATGAGATGAGACAAATGAGACAAGACACCATGAGATGTGACAGAATTAAACCAGGAGAGACATTAGGTGAGACATGAGACTAGACATAAACTGAGATATGAGATATCAGATGAGACAACTGAGACAAGGCACCATGAGATATGACAGAATAAAGCCAGGAGAGACATGAGACGAGACATGAGACAAAGAGACAAATGACACAAGATGTGACAGAATAAAGCCAGGAGAGACATGAGACGAGACATGAGACAAATGAGACAAGACACCACGAGATGTGACAGAATAAAACCAGGAGAGACATGAAAGAAAACAGACACGAGACAACCTGAGAGCAGATTAGAAACATGAGATGGGACGATATCAACAGATGAGACAAATGAGGTCATAGATGTGTGAGATGAGACAGTTTGAAGTGATATGAGGAGGGATCTTGACGACACGCATCATCTGTGTTACGTACAGAGATCGTCAGACGACAGCAGCTCAGGAGTGCGAATCCTTCCCTCCTCGTACAGAATTTTCTTCTGCAGGAAACGCTCCTTACTGGGATTCATGTGGACTGAATACACACACACAGGAAATTACTTTACTGCACCAGCAGTCCTTCCTTCAGTTCTCAGTAACTAACTGGATCCAAAATAGTGATTCACTAAATCAGGTGAAACCATTAAAACTTAACAAATCTCACTAAAGACTAGTCATGTTTACATCTATTGCTAGGAAACATCTGTCCAATCACAGCCAATCAACTATGTAAACAGGAAGTCAGCAGTTAGTAGATGTAAATATTTAATAACAACTATTTTTTATGTAGTAGTTAGCTAATTTGTGAGCTGCAGCCTGTTTTAATTTAGTGGAGATAAAACACTGATGTTAGCATGAGGCTAAGTTTGAACTGCTGCTGATACTGACTGCTGTTGTTTCTTTGGGACGGGTTTACATTCAAGACAGGCTTTTATTTTTGTCTTTTTGTTTTTCACAGAGTGGCGAGTCTGACACGACTCTGCTGTTGGACTGATGAGTTACTGCTGTGGAAATTAATGTTATACTGAATTTAAGGTGTCAGCTGCAGGTAAGTTCACCCCCTCTGTGCTTCCACCTGACAAAATCCCTGAATATTACTGGAGCTGTTATTTATTTACTTTTATCAGAGGATTTACTCTAACACGGTTCAAGTTAAAAGCCAAATAAAGCACAATCTGGTCCTTTAATGAGCAGCTGAAGTACCTGAGGGCCCCAGGGGCAATGAATGCAGGGACTGCACAGAAGAGAGGGATTCTGGGACACCACAGAGTCCAGCTGTGGCTCCTGCTGTGGTCTGCCGTCTGGTGTCTGGGCTTGTGAGGGCCCAAGCCCCAGACCTGTCACTGGTGCTGCTGGGCTGGGGAGGGAAGTTGTACTGGTCCTCAGTGGGGACAGAAGCCTGGCTGTGCTGGGAGTTGTCAGGCCCAGTTGGACTGTCATACTGGTCTCTGGTAGATGGAGACAAAGACCTGGAGCTGGTCCCCTTAGATCTGAACTGGGAGCAAAGGTCGTACTGGGAAAAGCCTCGACTCTCGTCGGTTTCACAGGGACCCGCAAAAGAGGAGGGAGGGAGGGAAGAGGAGGTGACAGGGAGGGAAGAGAAGGTGGCAGGAAGGGAAGAGGAAGAGTGCAGCGGGTGAGGAGGGGTGAGGGAGCAGAAAGAGGAGGAGGATGAAGAAAACTGGGAGGGCTGATAGGTGTCCTCCAGCGGTCCCAGTTTGGACAGCTGTTGGGACAGAGCTCCCACACTAGAGTCCAGTGGGCGGGGGGGTCTTGGGAAGGACTGGGAGGGGGGTTGAAGATGAGGGCGACGGAGGGGGAATGAGGAGCTGGCCTTCCTCACGGTGTTGTGGATGTCCTGAAGTCTGTCAAACACCTGAAAGGAGAAATTTGACGTGAGGAACAGAAGAGGATCTGAACCAGAACTCAGAGGAACACCAAGCTGTAATGGAAGTCCAGCAGTGTTCATCACAGCCGCGATCTCATGACAAGTCTGTAGCTGCAAATATTAAAGTGGAATCATCTCAAATTTAGATTCAACGTTCTGTGTACATGGTGCATGACAACATTTGAATGAAAATGTTTGATCCAGTGAGCATTTTCAGGTTTGTACATCAAATAATCACTGCAAAAATGATTATTGAAATGAAAACTGACAAATAACTTTCAGTTTGCATTTAGCTCATTTCTAACTAACATCTGACCCCGTACAGTGACACGTACACTGTACTTTACTGTACACACACAATAAACACTTTGAACATTCAGTCTGGATTTTTCAGTGAGGCAGAAGGAAGAGACGACATTTTAAGAATCGTAATGAGGAAATGTAACTTTTTGGGGAAAACTCGTCACAGACACAAAGATTTTTTTTATATGTCAAAAGAGTATCTTCAATATTTGGAGCTGCAAACTTACAAAGTAATGGAGCTAAAAAATGTTGTGTTTGTCCTGAGAAAAGGTCAAAGCAATTGTGGAGGAGCAGGAAGTGAAACGTGTCAGTGGACAGACATGTTGGACTGACAGAGGATAGATGTCTCCATACAGAAACACTTTAAACGAACCAACAGTCTCTCTGACCTCTGTCATTGCCGGTCTCTTCTTCCTATTCTTGTCCAGACAATTGAGCGCCAACTTCACCATCTTCATGCAACCAACAGGCTCTGCAGCGCCCCCTACAGACACAACATGAATACAGCAGCTGCAGATAACAGGCGGGAAACACCACTCGGTCATGAACAGGAGGAAAACACACTGACCTGTGATCAGCCGGTGGTCCAGCTGTTTCCTCCAGGCTGCTTCAGAGGAACCAGACGGACCTTCGTCTACCTCCTTCACCAGATCTTTCTACACAACCAGAACCACATCAGTGTGCAAAACATCACAGGAACATTATTTAAAGAATGTTTATCATATCGTACTTATTGAGCTGGGACGCCAGTACACCTGTTTAAACTCTGTGTGAGTGTGTGTGTGTGTGTGTTCTGACCAGGTATCTCCCTCCTGAATTCCTGTTTTTCTCCAGAGCTCGTCGACCAGTCAGGACCTCCAACAAAACCTGAAACACACATAAAGATATAAAATACTGCTGACCTGAGATCAGTATGAACCTCAGAGCTTGTGATCATTAATTTTGTCAACAGAAATAAACACAACTATAACATGAAACCATGACATCATCACTGGTTTGTTTTTCAAGTGGATTGGAATTGGATTGGTTTTATGGATCACCTTTCAGGCCGAGTTGCTGTCCTCAGACAAGAACCTGCATATTGTGCCTGGACTCGAGGCACAATAACAGGAACAGGACTAGATGGGATCAGGACTAGAGGGGACCTGGTCTTTGCTGCCAGAACTCGGCTTGCCTGAGAAACTCATTTTGACCAAGTCATTATGCTCTTCTAAAACCTATTTTTATTGGCTGCTCCAGGAATACTTTTATGTGTGTTTACATTTCATCAGCTTTACATTTTAGATTTTATTTTCTGTCTGTTCTGCTTTCTGCCTCATTGTTTTCATTCCTGTACAAACAAAATGTATGAGATTATTCTTATTGTTGTTGTTATCAGTTATCAGTTTCTGCAGAGAGTCAATACACAGCACTGTTAAATTATGGACATTGGTTATTATTTAGTTTGTCCATTTCCCACGTTTGATATGAAATACTTTTTAATGTTGTCAGTCAGATTTATGAAGCTGTGACCGTCTCACTCACTGTTTTATCATGTGAAACATGCTGAAACACAGTATAAGTTTTGTTTCTGATGAAAAACCGAACAAACTGTTTGTGTCAGCTGTAACAGACTGCATATCCCATCATCCCCCACGATGTCTCACCACTCCAAAGCTGAAGACGTCCACAGTGGTCCCTATCTTTCCTTCCCTCACATATTCATCAGGCAGGTATGCCAGTGTTCCTCTAACTGTCGATGTTTTACCCACAGACACCGTCTGAGACGCTGAGCGTCCTGACGAGCCGCGAGACACAGACCGAGCCAGACCGAAGTCTGCCAGCTTCGCCACCAGGTGGCAGTCCAACAGGATGTTTGAGCTGCAGAGGAACAGAGACAAAGACAAGACACATTACTATTCACTTCAGTTCTGTTCCATTCATTTTTATTTTTATAGTGCCAAATCACAACAGAAGTTGTCTCAGGACTCTTTCCATGTAGAGCAGGTCAGGACCAGACTCCTAATTAGAAGATAAGACTTTATTAATCTCACACTGGAGAAATTTACTCTTACAAAAGCTCTTTAGAACACACGGGGGGGGGTTCAAATAAGAACAACAATAATAATAATAATCTCATAATACCCCCAAATTATTATTATTATTATTATTATTATTAATAATAATAATAATAATAATACCATAATAATCTACAAAGACCCCAAACCCCTCCATGAACAAACAGCCCCAGACAGCAGCAAGGGAAAACAAAGGTAACTGCTACTGTATGTCATGCTGTGGATGGTCCACGTTCTATTTCCTTCTGTTTGTCAGGGTCACATTCATTAATAACAGCAGAACTACAATAACAATAATGATAATAATGCAGCTGCAGATTTTCCTGTCCACCAGAGGGCAGCAGAGTATACTCAACTCTTCGATCGTATGACCCCTGCCGTCAGTCCTCCAAATGTCTGCTGTTCTGTTTTACACCAACACAAATATTCTGAGACATATCTATACTGTATGTGATGTGCTGTCATGTGAGGTAATTCTGACCTCTTGACGTCTCCATGAATGAGGGGTTTGTCTCCTTCGGGGGGAAAGTGAAGGAACTGCAGAGCTGTTGATGCTCCTTCAACAACAGCAACTCTCTGAGACCACGAGAGGGTCATACACTCCTGAAAACACACATACAAGTATATATTTACACACATACACACACACACACACACACACACACAGGCATGTGTCTGTGTGTCTGTTGCATTCTGTATCTTATGTTGTGCCGTGGATAGGTGTGTTACGTCATGCATGTGTGCTGTGTCTGTGTGCGTTACGTTGTGGAGCTGATCCTCCAGCGATCGGTTGTTCATGTAGCTGTAGATGAGACACACTGATCCTCCTCCTTCACTGACTCCCAGCAGATCTACGATGTTTGGATGCCTGAACCTGAAGGAGAGAAGTTTCTTAGACACGTTTCTGGGTGATCAGGTCTCATCCAACTCTACATCACATGATCACTTGATCGCACACTCTTCAGGTTTGTGTCTCCAGTGAATTCATGTGTGAATACCGAATGATTCGGGTGGATTATACATATATATATATGAAGCCTATAGAGATATACAGCTTCAGATGCATACATAGGCTGCCCGTCACTGAAATGCAATGACTTTCACTGCTGCGACCACGCTCTTAGTCTGCTGATCATTGATCACTGACCAGTACATCAGTGATGTTTTTTGTTTTTAATTAACATCCTCATGTCTTCCACTGTATCTGGCTGCGTTCACTTGCATGCTGAGTGTATGTAAAAGGGAATGATTTATACTCACTTTGTCAATTTTTCCACTTCAGTCTGAAAGCTGTCCTTCAGCAGAGCCCAGTCCAACAGACAGTCCTACAACAACAACAAACTGACCCGTCACAGTCCACTTCCTGTCAGTGACACAGATCAAACTTACTTCTCAGATTGTTTCCTTTGAACGAGCCACAACAGTGACTTTACATTCAGGCATCAAAAATAACAATTGACATTGACAGTAAAACCTCAACTGAAAGAGGAAGCATCAGTATTTGAAGACATGTATTGGAAAAAGTTGCATTGGCACTGAAATGGCAGCTGGCGTGACTGCAGTACACCTCAGCAGCAGTGGCTTCCACAAGTTCACCTGAAACTTTCAAACCACAAGTCTGTTACGTCTGTTTCTCTCGTTGACCAATAGAAATGCTGCTGTGATGGGAAATGCAGAGTTTTTAGTAATTATCGTTATAATAATATTGATTGGCTGACCTGTTTGAGTCTCTTGACAGCACAGTCGGTGTTCCTCAGAGTCGCTCTGTATACAACTCCAAACCCGCCCTCGCCCACCTGCAGGGAGGGGGAGAAGCCCTCCGTCCCAGCATGCACCTCTTCATATGACCAGCACATCACCCCTGACACGACTGGGGGGGGCTGAGGGATGACATCATTATCAACATCATCGTCATTATTATTAGAATATTTGTCATTATTAACATTGTGTGTGTGTGTGTGTATTACCTGCCGGGGTTGGTTGAAGTCAGAATGCAGACTGGGGGGGGGCGGCGCAGGTCTGGGGAGTGGTCCTTTATCAACTGAATAAAGAACAAATGAATGTAAGTCTGTGTAATGTCCCCATGCGTTTGTGTGCGTGTGTGTGTGCATGTGTGTCTGTGTGTGTTACCTGTTGCGTTCAGCTGGCAGGTGTTTGGTGTGGGTGGTTCATTAGACTTCTGATGGTCAAACTGGGAGAGAGACACAGGAGGAGCAGGAGGAGGAGGAGGAGGAGGAGGAGCAGGAGGAGGAGGAGGAGGAGGAGGAGGAGGAGGAGAGGAAGGCCTCAGTCTGGATGCCCCTGCAGAAAGACAAAGACAGAGTCAGCTGAATGTGAAAATGGCTGCAGTGTTTGACCCCTGACCCCTCAGAAGTCAGTGAACTCACAGTCTAGGATGACATCACGAGGGTGGAGCAGCTGCAGATGCTCCAACAGGTCGATCAGCTCCCCAACACGTTGGTTCCTGTTCTCCAATCTGTTCATCACCCAGTCGGTCCTCCTCTCCCTCCTCTCAGCCAATCGCACGGCGGTCTGATCCCCGAGGACCTCTGAGGCTACGACACAGGAAGAACACCGGTTTACCGCCAAGACTCGCATCACAGAACGCAGCGTGAGTTCTAGCGACCTTCGTACAACCAGAAGAGAATCAGGGACTTTCTACATGAACACATTGAAAGAAAAAGCTCAAAGTCATCGAAACGCAATGAAGAGGAACACTTTAAAAGTCCAAGTTCCAGTGAAAGTCTGTCTTTAAATATCTGACAGTCATCCAGCCCGTTGATCTGTCCGGTAGAGAAGTGTTCAGTCATCACAGGTACACAGTGGAAACCTACAGAGGAAACTGAACGTCACATTAAAATGTTGTGTGGGCCGAAGAAGAGATTCTGTCAGAAGATCTGCAGAGGCAGATCATAACCAGGTCCGGGACCACTGACCACACATGAGAAAGCAACCGTAAGTGACCAATTTAACAAATTCAACTGTGTAATGTTAGATAAATGACCTCTGACACACACACACACACACACACACAGGTATATGATTAAAATATATCAGGGGTGAGGAACCTTGTCAATACCATCTGACACCAGACCCTCACCATGAGAAGCAGATCAGCCATGGCTGTGATAGATGCGTTCAGTACTTTAGCATAGCCAGGGGCCCACCAAGAGGGGGCCGGGGGCCCAAGGCCACAAGGGTTGACCCCCTCCACCCCATCCCATTGGCGTAATAAACGTCTCAGGTGCTGCCCCTCGGTGGGAGGGGCAGCACCTGAGCACCCCCCACCCTGATAGAGACCAATCTGAAGGAGCTATTAATGTCCACATACTCTCAATGAGTGCTGTCCAAACACTGAGACACAGCACATGCTGAGACAGACAGACAGACAGACAGACAGTAAATAGACAGACAGACAGACAGTAAATAGACAGACAGACAGACAGAGTGTTCTTCAGTTCAGGTTCTGTTGAACCATAAGAACAGGTCAGACAGATAGATCGCCAGACCGTTAGCAGACGCTCTAAGTCCTGGTTCTGACTCACCGAAGCGGGTCCAGTCCAGGTCTGACAGTCCATCCATAACCCGGCAGAAGTCCCAGAGGACGGGGGCCGGCAGGTTGTACAGAAACGTTGCTCTCAGGTCTCCTGCCGACATGTTTTTAATGGAAATAAAACTGACTGAAGGTTCCTCACTCCGAAGCTAACAGCGACCCGGCGCCGGGAAAGGCGGGTGTTCACTCCGGAACCAGGATCACTCCTTGTCACCAGAGCAGTCCGGAACAAACCCGTTAAAAACTTATAAAACTTTAATCAATCTCAGAAGTCAGACGAAACAGTCTCCCTTGCCGCTTCCGCCCACTACGTGTTCAGGCTCAGTGCAACATGAGCTGCTTCCGGTTTCAGTATCAGTACTCCAAAATAAGAGCCAGCGCGTGACGTTTAGAATAGAACTGGAAGAGAGGTCTCGGTCACAGCACAATTCATGAGAAGACATTCATTAAACGCTTTTTCACAAGGACATGGAACACCAACAGACAAGGACAAGAGAGAAGAAGAGAAGGAGGACTGAGGGCACACAAATAAAGAAATAAACACATGAAGAAGAGAAATGGAAATCAAAATGACAGATTTACATGAGGTACTTCTGAGTATGGAGACACTTTTTTATTTCTGAAAGATAGATTCAGAGAATGTAAAGAATTCATTGTTTCACTTGACAAATTACTGAAAGGAACTGTTGTATCGGAAAAATACAGTGACATCATACATAAGTTTTTTTTTTTACTTTGGATGATGTCACTGTGTTTTGTAGTTCACTAATGGAACTGAAAATATGGGAAGTATGTGTGAACCACATCAGAGTAAAAAAAAACACGTTTATAAAAAATATAGAGAACTGAAATGTACACAGATTTCATGATAAAGGAATTAACAGGATAAATCCACTGCAGGATGTTAACATATACATCTTTCTTTGACTTTATTACTTAAATGATGTATAACAGAAAATGCAGTTTTTTTCCTCATGCTATACTTCATAGTATTTTAAAGGTCTTTGTGGTATTTGGCTTGTAAAGTTCTCAGAAGTGACAAGAAAGGCTTGAAAAGAATGGCAGGAAAAACAAAATAAGTTGTTTTCAAGATTTCATCAGAGACACAAAAAATACAATCAGGATCAAAAATCGTCATGAAGTAATAACATGAAATAAATATCCAGTAATAATGTTAGTTTACATCCATATTGTCTCACATCCATTTGTCTCCATCCACACACACACATGTGTAAACAGACAGACAGAAAGTAAACAGACAGACAGACAGTAAACAGACAGTTTTCTTTCCATCTTGTTTTCACTGTCGTCATTGGACTTTAGGTCCAGGTATGATTCAGCTGAGCAGTGTTACTGTGTGTTTATAGGCTGGTGTGTTTCACGTCTCAGTGTGGGTGAGCCAGAAACACACCTTTTATTTTGTTACAGGAAGTCCTGAGTGAAGACTTTATTTCCGCTCTGACTCAACTGTCTCATTTCCCTGTTGCGCTATGGCAAGCATGAAGTATCACAACACACACAAACAAATGAGTGTGTCAGCAGCCCCCCCACCCACAAACACACAGCTTCCTTTCCTTCAAACTATATGTGTGACTTCATGGTTTGTTGAGGAGCGTGAACGCACCATTAGTTCAGATGTGTGTGGGTGTGTGTGCGCACGTGTGTACTTCTCTTGTTGTGAGGACAACTTGAAAGGTCAGTTTCACCTCAAGCAGCACAGTCTTTATGTTCTCATGTCTTCATATCCTCATGTCGTCATCTTTCCATGTCCTTATGTATTCAGGACTTCATGTCCTCATTTCTCCATGTTCTCATGTCTTCATGTCCTCTTATCTCAGTGTGTTTCTTTCATATTTTTTAAATTTCCTTCCCTTAGCTGTTGTACACAGTGTTTTGTTTCAGTATTTATGGGACATTAAATAGACCCTTCAACTGCAGAACTGCTAACTTTGTTGTATGTATTGCTTTTGTGTCTTTACGTGTTTTCATGTACTGTTTGCAAGTATTCACAAAACTTTTACTACATTTTTTTCGTCCTCTCTTCCTCCTCCGCTCTCATCCTTGTTTGTCTATTTTATTGCTTTGTGTTTCTCGTCTGATTCTGCTTGAAGAATCAAATAGATTCTCGTGCTCCCATCTAATTGGACGGTATGTGAAAACGACTGTATCAATGTGTGATCTGTGCTGCATTACGACACTGGAGCTGGGGCCTGTTGCACAAAAGTAGGATTAAGACATCCAGGATAAGATATTGAGCCTGGCTCAACCAATCCAAAACAACAGAGTTCAGGCTTAATTGGTTGCACAAACGCCAAGCCAGGATAAGTAGACACAGATTTATCAAGCCAGGTGAAACCAATCCTGGATAAGTTGCAGCACACTGCTCCTCAAATAGGGCCCACAATCAATCACAGATTCACTGATTCACCATGGCATCTCGTGCAGCATACTTCCCCCCGTTGGAGCAGGAGATAATTATGGACACATATGAAGAGGTGAAAGACCAAATTAAAAATAAAGGAAACATCACCACTGCCGTAAAACAACGAGAGAAAGCGTGGCTAATCATTGCAGATCGCCTAAAAGCATAAGTATTGCACAAACACACTCACGACTCCACTGAAACCATCACAATTACAATCCAAATAGTTTATTAACCCATGAGAACCCGGACCCATTTCTGCATTTAGGGAAATTATGGGGGACATAAGACAGACTAAATTGACCACATATACATATTTCTGACATTTTTTTCAAAACACCACCCCCTACTGTCCAAGATCTCAAATGATGTGTCACATTGGGCGTTGAGAACTCGGATTATTTCATGTTTTAGGAAAATTTGGACGTGTGACACCTGTGTCACCGTGGGTTCTTATGGGTTAACATCCCCAAAAATGTAGTTGTATTCTGATTATGAAACTGACTGCAGATGTGAGTGAAATCATGTAAATGCAGCTCCGTATTTGCTCCTCATGCTCCTCTGTTGTTTCATTCATTATGTGTGTGTGTCCTTTGTTCATTTTTTTCATTTAATTTATTATTTTCAGATTAAACATGACTGGGCCCAAACGAACTTGGCAGCAAGTACAAGAACATCCTGCAGAACGGTAAGTGCCCTGACAAATATTATGCATGTACATACTTTATGTATTTTTATATTGATTGATTCCTTTATTTCGAACATGTAATGAAAAAAAAAACAAAGCAAACAGACAAAAAGTGATAATATTAAAAATAAAGAAGAAAAAAGGAGTCACCCTCTTCAATTCATGTTGATCTCAGATTACATGAGCGAAAGGGAGTCGGAAGAAGTGTAAACTTATTAAACCCTACCCCTTAAGTACTATTACATTTTTATCAAAAAACTCATGACTGAAACATCCTGATTCATCCTCAACCTACACATAATTCATATATTCAGCAATTACCGATAAATAACGTGCACAGTATGCAGGCATTGACAGTTACATTATGTATAGTACAAAGTGTTGTGATTCACAGAACACACCCAAATACCTATTAGTCATTACTATATCACACAAGAATCAATTCTTTATACCTTTTTTTAACTGATATATAATATGATTGCAATTAATGATCACAAATGTTTAAATAATGACAGTGGGTCTCATTGAATGTGATAAGAGTGTGTAGTGGGAGGTGGAATAAATATTGGTTTCCATTTGTGGTAACTGCTGACTGAGATAAGGGATGAGATTAAATAGATCCTGGAACTTAGCCTGGTCTGGAGCAGGCTAGCTCCACAGAATATATCTCCATGGTAACTTATGTCAAAACATATACCACTTCCCCTTATCCCACTTTTGTGCAACCAGATCAAGGATAAATTGATCCAGGATAACCAACATATCCTGGATTAATCCCTTATCCTAGTTTTGTGCAACAGGCCCCTGGAACTGATGTTTGCACACATGATTACAAACATTATTTATATAAATAGCACAGAACAAATTATGTTGAAAACGGCTGATGTTGTGGTATAGTTGTATAACGGTTGTATAACAAAATAGAAGTGCTGCAAACACCTGTTTTGTTAATGCCTATTTAAAATTCTTTATGATACATTATGTGTTTGAATATTAACTTTAAAAATATGAATTCAGTTTTATTTATATAACACCAAGGTGGACAGAGATGCAATCACAGAAACAGTGATAGCTCTAAAAATAGACTTTTAATGTAGTATTTATAGCATAGTATATACATACATATTTATGTATGTGATGTATGTACATATTAGTAACAGATAGTACATGTACATAATACAAAATTATGGATCTAATAATAAAAGAAGTATAACTAATAGTAAAAGCAGTTGCGGTTGACTACATTAATGCAGAGAACACCACACTGCTTTTTAAGCCCTGAGTAGTACCTGCAGTCTCCCAACAACCTTCAGTGAGAGCCTGCAGCCTGAGAGGCATAACCCAGGGTAAAATAAGCCACAGCTTACTCACAGGCTGTACCTTCAGCTGTGTGAGTGACGCTGGCTCAGGTGAGAGTATTTCAGTTTTATCCTCTGTCATCTGGATGATGGCAGATGGAAAGTCAGAGGGCATGTGACAAAAGACTTGAATGAGAAAATCTAGTTAAAACCATGAGGGTGACGGGGACATGTCCAGTCTGTCAGTCTTTTAATTATCTTTAGGATTGTCAAATAAATAAATGTGCATGTGGCTCTGTTCCACAAAATAAATGATACGTAGAAAAAGCAGCATGCTAAAACAGTCTTTAGCTGCTGTAGTGAAGAACTAAATCAGGATGCAGAATGATTCAAAGGTTTATTCATCACATTCACAAACAGCATGTGCAGTGAAATACAGGCTGAACAGGCCAGTATGGCATAAAGACGAATCATTAGGGTCAAAATTAAAATCAGTTCATAAAATCTATCTATATTAGTACTGAAATTACAAACTGCATTAGCCCACCACAACTACGCACTGGCAGTTAATTAAAATGTTGACATGTAAGAAAGTACAATGTTGTTCATGCAATAAATATAGTATAAATATGTGTAAAAGATTCCCAGAAGACTGTAAAAAGAGGTCATCACCAACAGGTGACTGGTCAGAAGAGAGTGAGAAATAGATGAGGGTTAATAGGAATAGGAACGTTAATCTCGACTTTATAGTTGTGCCATCAGCTGTATTTTGCACAGTGTTATAATGCTGCTTCTTTTTCTTTCTTTTTTTTTTACAAATATGTACAAATATATTCAAATATTGTGTGCATATCATTTTCCATAACTCCTATAGCCTGTTTATAATAATTCACTTTTTGCTAGTGTATCTTTAATATGAATGTTCAGACTATAGATATATAAACACGCTTTCTCCCACAATTGTTTTGAGTTAATTGATCTTTCAAACTAATTTCTTATATCTATTTGTCATCACTTTCCTGGGCATTTCAGTTGATATTTTATTATGATTTTCTTATTTTATCACATTTAGTTTCATTAACACTGCTAATTTGAATGTAGTCTTGCTCTACGGATGAGCCATATTTACCATGTTGTTTTACTAATTATTAATGCTCCGTAAAGCTTTCCTGTGTGAAAATCTGATTCTTTGTTTATTGTTTTTACAGATTTCACAGGGTTTCCTGAACGTGTCAGTCTGACCGAAGAAGAGTTCACATCTCGCGGGACTACACCGCCCCTGCGCTGTGTTGACCTCATCTTCGTTCAGATCTCGCGGTGTTTGTTCACTGACGGCGTTTGGAAATGGAGTCGAGGGGGCGGGGTGCAGCAGGAGGGAGCAGAGATGTTTGGAGGCTTTTTTTTAATATAAAATTATTTATTTAAATAAAAATGGCCGCCGTGGAGAGCGGAGAGGAGAGACTGTAAGTGGGGTTTTTACATTTTATCCTCCGTTAAAGCGCCGCCGCTGTCGCCGCCTCCGACCGCCGCCGACTATTTTCTGTCGTGTGTTTTATTGAAGTAAAAGTGCGTTGATTTTTACCCCGGCCTGTCTCGGCGGAGCGGGGTTAGCGGGAATACGTCACCAACTTACTGCTAAGTCTGTACTTTAGCTGCTGCTGTAGCTGGAGCGAAGGGACGGACGTCAGCTTTAGCTTAGCCCGCTCTCTGTGCACCGCCGGGCCGCTCTGACTTCCACACAACTCCCCGGGAAGTCAGGCCGGGGATCGGCGGCGGTGTGTCCGTCACAAACATCACAGCACCGTTCCCAGGCGGTGTGTCCACCCGCCTCCGTCAGACAGGCAGGTAGCTAACAGGCTGCTAGCTCGTTAGCAAACACAGAGAGTGTTTTCATCTGAGGAGGAAAAAAACAATGAGAAGTCAGACTGAGTGTTTAGACTGCTGTTCAGTAACCCGGGTCAACCCCCAAATCAAACACATCCATCATATACATCCCGTTAAATGGCCCGCACCCCCACCGCCCCCTGTCAGCTAGCTTAAACTGATTATTGTCCTAATTAGTAGGCAGCTGCCCCAGTGCCGCTTAGCCAAACAGCTGTGTGTGTATGTGTGTGTTCGTCCAGGTTGGAGTCGAACCTTCTTGTGTGTGTGTGTGTGTGGGGGGGGGGGGTGTAGCTTACTTCCTGTTCCTGTTCCTGCTGCTTCACCTCCACCTGCAGCTTCATCACCATCACACACGCAGGGGTTCCCAACCTGAGGGTCGAGACCCTAACAGGGTCACATGATGACTCTGAGGGGTCACGAGGTGATAAACCAGATATGAGCCAAAAACAAACTGCTGCTACACAGAATGCAGCGTTTGTTCAGACTTTGCTTCACGTTTAGCTTTTCTAGTGAAATTCTGGGTGAACTGGTGACGATCAGGAGGCACATGCAACCAGAAACCAACAAATAATGTTCAGTGTTGATCAGTCTGCTGGTTGTGTATATGATTAACCGATGAATGGCTTTGTCTGTAACCTGTCACAAAGTAGTGATGCTGCCCGCGGTGACTCATCTTGTTTGGTGTGACCGACAGTCCAAAACTCAAACATATTCACTCATATTCATGCAGCTGTTGTTACTTTAAGTTTTTAGTTTCACAGCCTCACATGGAAATGAGACAGTCGCACAGTTTGTATTTATCAGGACTTTGTATCTGCAGTTAAGTTCAGAGTCCCGGAGCTGCTGGGAGACAGATTGATCTGGACTGGGACCATCAGTGGACCAGCAGCTGGTTTTCATCTCAAAAATGATTTGTTGATTGTTCTGTGTGTTTTTATGAGCAGGGAGCGACTCAGTTGTGTTACAGAGTAAAGATGGCAGTCTGTAGCCCCAGTTAGTGATTCAGTCTCAGCATCAGTATGTCTGTTTAACATCACTTCCTGCTGTCCTGAAGGAGTTTTCACAATCCTCTGAGACTCCGTCTGCTGCAGCATGAAGGAGATTTAGTTTATATGCAATCTGTTACATGTCACATTTAGACTGAAAAATGAACAAAGTTCACTTCAAGTCAGTCGTGTAAATCAAATCAAATTCAGATGTGATCGATAATCTTACAAATAAAATAACTGGTTGAAATGTTTCTGTTTCAGATTCAGAAAACTTTATTGATTTGATTCAGTGTCTTTATTTCACACAGAACAAAATGAGCTTCTGATGCTGTTTGTGTTTTTTTATCTGTTCCACATCCAGGTGGCTAAACTACCTGGAACCAGTGACTATTTTCTTTATAGATTTTTCATATCTAATCCAACCAACAGTAAAATATTATGAGTAAATGAATATCTGAAGTAAACATTTGGCATTTTTGTTTGATAATTAATTGTTACAGATGAAGTTACTAATAAAGCTGTAAAACTGAACTTTGAGTCAATGAGCTGCTGAGACATTCAGATAAAAACACTGATTAGAATTATGTGTATGTACACATTAGAACCTTCATTAATCAAAAACTTTGTTATCATACAATAATAATAAATATGATAATGCACTGAGGAATTGTGAGGGGAATTTTTTATTTTCTACATTAAATAATGAATCAATTAATTGTAAAACTAATCAGATAAATCAATAATGAAGCAGAATTCAGAAGAAATAAGACAGATGAACAAGTTATATTCTACAAAGCAAAGCTTATAAAAAGGACATATGTCCATCTAAAAAACAATAGAACATAGAGTAGTAAATAAAACATTGAAATATGACATAAAAGGCATCATCAGAAAACAGAACTTGATGATTGATTTGATTGGGATTGTATTTGTGAGTTGATCTTAAAGGCAGAAACTGGGTGGATCAGTTCTGCAGACATCAGCTGTTTCTGGTGTTGTAAACATCATTTCCTGTTTACAACCACCTGGATGAGACCTGCTGCTGCTTTCAGAGCGCTGAAACATTCAGACTGTTACTGCGGCTCCACGTGACGACTGTGTGTGAAGTTACAGCGGAATCAGCTGGAGGAGACACTGTTTACATTCATCTTCCAGCCAAATGTTGACTTCGTGTTAAAGTCAGCCTTCAGAGATGTGAGACTGAAACCTGCCGCAGAGAGAAAACCTGTCAGGGGGCCACCAGTCAGTCATTTATCAACAAGTTTAAGAACTTCCTGTTGGTGTGTTCAGGGACGCTGTCATTGGCTGTAACTCAAACTTCATGCGTTTCACATTCAAACCATTGGCTTCAAAAAAGCTAATTAATTCATAGTGTGGTTCTGAAAGTCCACACAGGAAGGTAGACTGAAGGCACCGCAAGAGGGTCGACAAGGTGCAGAGTGAGACCACTTCCAGAGGAGAGTGGCTGAAGTCTCTCAGCTGGCCGTGCAGCCGTCACTGTGCACAACATGCTCATTTCTGACAGACTTTACAGCAAAGTTCAACTAAACTGAACTTTGACCCCACATGCACTGACCACCACAATGCTGGTCCAGTGGGATTTGGACTTTGACAGGTGTGACAGAGGCAGTTTTACAGTCGAGAGGAATGCAGGAAAAGTTAATTTTGTGCATCTGTGAGTCCCTGCAGTTCTGTACCTCCTCTCTGGGCCTCCATAACTTAAATCCCAAGTGGGGGGTGACCAGTGGTTTAGAAGCATAATCCAGCACACGTGGTCCAGTTCCAGCTGGAAGACCTGCGTTACACGTCACCCTCATGCTCCTTCCTCCTCCCCTCATACGTTTCCTGTCTGTTTCTTGACTGTCACAATCAAAATAGAGGCAAAAATGTATCTTAAAAAAAAAAAGACGCACAGAAAGTGTGGGGAGGACGAGGTTTAGTTCGATTCCGCGTTGCACTGTGCGCTCATGTTGTCTTTCATGTCTGATGTGAAGACATGTCTCCTGGCTGCGTCCCACTGTGTCCTCGGTGTCTGCAACAACTCACATCTCTGTGTGTCTTTGTAGTTACATGAAAAGCGACAGAAACAATTGTGGGAAGAATGAAAAAGAGCTGTGAGAAGTTCAAACCCAGCCTGCTTTCTCACCTGTACACACCTGACCAATCACTGCTGGAGAGGCGTCGCTCGCAGACAGCAGGATTTGGAGAGTTATGAAAATTGATGTGTTCAACCCCAGACGTTCCATCACCTGCTAGCTTAACTCCTAACTTTAATTTTTGAATAGAATAAAATAGTTTTGATTAAGAAGTTGCGATTGGCTGTTCGTTACGACCACGAGTCTCCACTTCAAAACAATGTGACCGTGATGACAGAAATGTGCCCACCTGTCTGAATCAATGCCACGCCTACGTCTTCTACGAGAGTGTGTGTGCGTGTCTTCAGTGTTTGACAGATACTATCAAAATCATGGCTGAGAGATCCGTGAGGAGCTGCATTGATTACAGGAACATCCTCATCAGATGGCTGCTTCAGAAAGCACCACGTTTTCACACACATTTATGGGCTTAATGAACGAATGACTGAATGATCTTTATTTCTTTATTTATGTCAAAGTAACATTGCCTCAGCCTTGTTGTCATTTTCCAGCCAACACTTTTCGATTTTTTCTCTTTGACCAACTAGTGTCAGAAGGCTCAAATCCTGTTTTAAACACAACACGTGACTAATAGAGCTTCCTGCAGTAACATATATGAACAGTGTTTTTACTTCTCTACATCATACGGGTGGTTAACGTTCTCAGTTGTCCCGTCATTGAGACGTTTTGTCCTGCTTTGCCTGTAACACAGTGAATGTTCATCCTCATTCACTACATGTTTACAATCAGCTCAGCAAACTTGAAGCTAACTAAAATATGCAGTAATTCAGATCAGTGCATGTGATGGAACAGTAGTGTTAGAATGTGCTGCAGGCCACCAGCCTGCAGGGGGCGCATTCCCAGACCTGCTGGCTTGCTGCTCCAGAATTCTGCGGGAAGCCCTACAACACCCCGATTCTGAGTGACCAACGAAACACGGCACAGCTGTGATGTCATCACTGATGTGTGCTGACAGGCATGATGTCATCTCTTTTTCACAGGGAGGAGGGTCAAGAGGGTGAGGAGGGACCTATCAACCCCCGACCCCCTGCCAGAGAGAGAGACAGGTCTCACAGTAAGACCAAGAAGATCCGCCGGGAGCGTCGCCATACTGACCGGGGGGCGGAGACCACAGCGATGACCATGCCCCCAACAGCCACACTGCAGCCACAGACGGGGGCGGAGCAACAGACACAGGTAAGGACAGGTGTTGTAAACAGGACAGGTGCAGTCCTAGAGGGGTCATCACCGACCGAATGGTATGATGTAATCCGATACAATATAAACGTGTTTGGGATGAGAAGCTGGTTTCACGTCACTTCCTTCCGGCAGGTGACGGAGCCGGTGGCAGGCCCCTCAGAGGAGCCAGGGTCAGAGTCGACAGCCGGCAGCGAATCCGCAGGTTCTCCCAGGCAACGGCGTTCCATCATCAGGGACCGCGGGCCGCTGTACGATGACCCATCACTGCCTGAAGGCTGGACCCGCAAACTCAAACAGAGGAAGTCTGGTCGCTCAGCAGGGAAGTTTGATGTCTACCTGATCAAGTAAGCCACTTCCACCGCTGATGCTGCGTTGGTTTTCTGTGACGAGATGGAGTGATAGAGCTCTGGATAAACAATCACTGTTATTTTCATGTTATTGTTCAGCTCGGAGGGAAAGGCGTTTCGTTCCAAGGTGGAACTTATTGCCTACTTCCAGAAGGTTGGCGACACAACCACCGACCCAAACGATTTTGATTTCACTGTCACCGGACGTGGAAGCCCCTCCCGCCGTGAGAGACGTCCACCTAAGAAACCGAAGGTGGTGAAACCATCGGGGCGAGGCCGTGGACGGCCCAAAGGTATTCAGTCACTTCCACTTAAAGTTCGGCTGAAGAGTTTGAGTTTCTTGTTGTCTTCATGGTTACTGTTCGTTGTGTACATGTAGGCAGTGGGAAGATGCGGCAGGCTACAGAGGGTGTGGCCATGAAGCGTGTAGTGGAGAAAACTCCGGGCAAACTGCTGGTCAAGATGCCCTTTGGCAAGACAGAGACCTCCACTGGCACCACCTCAGTTGCCTCAAAGGTATGATCAGTCTGTCATTCAGTCATCCAGAAAATCTTTAGGAGACATCGTCTGAGGATCACAGTAATAACCAGACGCCCAAAAATGCTTTTCGAAAGCAAGTTCATCCAGTTCCAACCAGGACTGCTTGGAGAACTACATTCTCAAGTAGTAACATGAAACTCTGTGTCAAAGTTTGTAGACTTCTCTGGAATATGTTCTTCGACTGGCACTAAATTTCTAATACTATTCTGACATATTTAATAAGAACTCTTCTGTGAATCACCAACTTGTTGTGGTGGAGGGGCTTGTGTATTCCAGTGACCATCACAGCAGCTGGTAGGGTTTCCAAAGGCAAACTGGTCCCAGTTGAGCTACCAATTTAAAGAACCAACAGGAAACAGACAGTGAAAAGCAATGTGGCTGCGCTAAGGGAGACCATCGCCCCCCTAGTACCAGACCTGAAAGGAGAACACCAGGCTGCTGCCATGTGGGCTCACTACCTACAAGTGTAGGGGTTCTGTGCATTTTAAGCAGGGCAGCAGATAAAGGCAGGGCTACAGTGCTCATATGGGTCATGATGAAACAACAGCTGGAGGCTGATCTGAACCTGTTTATCATGGACTGTCTATAATGAATGAGCTCTTTGAGCTTAAGGTAGTGACACAGTCTTACAGCTTTGTGGATGCATTGTTGTTGTTAGTGCTTTAGGACCTTATGTAATTCTACTTATTATTTTTGAAGTTTAAAATAATGCAGTAACAAAGCTGATGTGGTATCTTCCTGCAGGTGGTGTCTCCTTCCCTGGTGCCCAAGTCCCGTCCAGGCAGAAAGAGGAAATCAGAACAGGAAGTTTCGGCCCCACCACAGACCGCCCCCAAGAAACGGGGCAGGAAACCAACCTTGGCCTCAGCAGCATCGTCAGCTGCCACAGCATCCACCTCCTCGGCATCAGCCTCTGGTAGCTCAGCAGCTGGGAGCTACGCTGCAGCTGCCATTTTAGCGGCAGAGGCAAAACGGAGAGCAGCCAAGGAGTCTTCCGTCAAACCTGTTGTCCAGGAAACAGCCCTGCCAATCAAAAAACGCAAAACGAGAGAGACAGTGGAAGAGAGGGAGAGTGTTCAGACTCCAGTGGCCACAACAACTGAAACTGAGAGAAGGGTCACTGTAGAGGTGGAGGAAGGTAAAGGCGAGGGGGCTCCATCCTCGGAGCCTCAGCCTGCCCCCTCTGAGCAGAGCCAATCACAATCACAGAAGCAGCCCACTGCTTCTGATGAAAGCCAATCACATGGACACAAGACACATAAAGGGAGGAAGCACAAGGAGAAAACTGGAATAGCAGCAGGAGATGGAGGAGGCAGAGGAGAGGAAGTAGATGAAGATGTAGGTGATAAGGGAGGAGAAGGAGGAGGAAGGAGTAGCAGCAGCAGCAGTAGCATTAGCCCATCAAAAAGCCACAAAAGGAAGGACCGGCCGCCTCACAAACACCACCATCATCATCATCATCACCATCATCATCATCGCCACCAACATTCCTCTACCTCCACAGTGGATCAGCCTCCTCCCCCTCCTCCTCCAGCCTCTGGACATCCACCGCCCTCCAGCCAGTCCAGGCCTGAAGTCGAGACTGTGCCTCAACTCACCACCCAACACTCCCAGCACACCCAGCAAGCTCCTCCCAGACCACAGTCCAAGTCTGCGACTCAGTCCCTGCCTGAACCTCGCCATCCTCCCCCTCAGCCACGCCACCAGCTCCAACCCCGTTCCCAGCAGCATCCCCCGACCCAGTCTCCCAGTAAGCCACAAGCCCAGCCTCGATACTCAGCCCCCCAGCCCTCTCCTGCCAGGCATGACCTGCCCCAGCCACGGCCCCAACAACCACCATCCCAAACCCACAGTCAGCCCCAGGCTTCCCCCAAAAAGACTCAGTCACAGCCTGTCCACTCCCCAGCCCAGCACCGAACCCAGCTTCAGGCTCAGCATGCTCCACCTCAGTCACACCCTCCTCAGTTCCCATCCATCCTGCACCTTCATCCGCCCCAAACAAGGCATCCACATCAAACTCAGTCCCCCACAGCACTCCAACCTCAAACCCAGCCCAGGCATCCGTCTCAACCCCAAACCCAACTCAAACAACAATTTCAACTCCAGACCCGGCAGTCACTGCAGCCTCAAGTCCAACCCCAGACCAGGACCCCTGCCCAACTTCAGACTCAATCCCAGTCCAGAATCCCAGCCCAATCTCAGCCTCAACTGCAGCCTAGAACCCCTGCTCAGATCCAGCCTCAAACCCAGCCCAGATCCCCTTCCCAAATTCAACCTCAAACTCAACCCAGGACCCCAGCCCAAACGCAGCCTCCATCCCAGTCCAGGACCCCATCCCAAACTCAGCCTCAGCCCCAGTCCAGGACCCCAGCCCAGCCTCAATCTCACCTGCAACCCAGACATCAGGCGCAGCCCCAACAGCAGACGAGGCCCCCTTCGCAACACCAGACTCAATACAGACCACAACCCAGACAATCTCTCTCCCAGCCTCGGCCACCCCAGTCCCAGTCCCAAGCACAACTACACTTTCAGCGGATTCAAACACAGCCGTGCCCCCAACCCCAGCCCCACCCTCAGCTTACCAGGCCCCATGTGCAGCACCTTTCATCTCACCGACCATCTGCAAGCCTATCCAGAACCAATCTGGTCCCTGCTCAGCAGAACCAGAGTGAACAGCCCCAGGATCTGAGTACCACTCGGCCCGGCCGAGGGAGCCTGCTGCCAAGCAGAGAGGCCAGCGTTGAGGGTGTCAGGGCGGAGGGGAGAGGGGAGCAGGTCACAGCATCAGAAAGCAGAGAGGTTTTAGGAGGTGAAAGAGGGTCAAACAGCACCTCGAGGCCTCCCAGTTCCATGACTCCTGGATCTCCAGTGGTAGCCGGCTCCGGGGTCGGTCTTGTCCCTGGGGCAGATGGTAGGGCTCGGCTAAGGGCGGAGCCAGAGGCAGCAGGTGAGGGCAGGGAGCTCAGAGACATCGTCCCCCAGTCTGCCGTCCCTTGTCCTAGTCGAGAAGAAACTGTAGAGTCACGGACGGTCGTCAGCGAAAGAGTCAGCTGATTGGTCTGGCTGACGAACAGGCTGACCGATCGGTAGACTGACGGACTGAGTCAGCACCAGGTGGAGGAGGAGTGTGACTGGGCTGTTCATTTGACAGTGTTTTCAGATAGAAGGATAGCGTCACACAGAGTGGGTAGGACTGCTGCAGCTTCTACTCCATCTGATTCTGTCTGGAGACTCTGTAAAGTTCTGGATTTGAGAACAAACCGGGCGCTGAAGGACAGCTGGAGAGGAGGGTGGATGGTGTCATTTTCTAGGAAAAACAAACAAAAAGGAAAAACCGATAAACAAGTGTGTGTATATATAATCAAAAGGCAGCTGTTGTGTCCCGCTAGTCTCCGTGGGGAGGGGGGGAGTAGTTTGGAACTAAAAACCAACGCTTAACAACACATTACTCTGAACGAAATGTTGCTTCCGGAATATAACCTCTTTTTTTTTATTATTATTATTATTTCGTATTTTGATAGTTTATTGTTTTGTCTCTGTTATACAGCTTTAAACTCTGATATTATCAACTGACGGTCCCTTACTCATCGTTGTGCTGCTGACTGACAGTCTATTATTTAAAGTCCTGCTCTTTACTGATGGTCTCTCACTAAAACTCCTTGTATTGACTGACAGTCCCTGACTGAAACTAGACCTTGACTGAAAGCCTCAGAGGTGATGTGGGGCGGCAGTTTGCACCTTTAGCTGGTCTTAAAAATTGCACAATTTTTTTTCCTTCCCCATTTTCCATTAAGCCCATGAAGAGGGGGGTCGGTAATGTTTCCTTTCCCCTTCCAGACCGCCCCCTACAGGTAATGAACCTGATGTATGAGCGTGACTCTACACAGACCTCATTTCGTCTTTGAAACCCCTCATCATTTGAAATATTTGAACAACTTGAGGAGTTCTTGATTCCTCTTATCAGACGCTAAAACAGCCTCAAAAATAGATGAGTCAGTTGTTTGATACGAAAACCTTGAGCGCTCTTCATTCATTTTCCAAGTATTTGAAAGGCAGAGAGTTGTTCTTCCAGGTTAGAGATTCTTCCATACTGGTCTTCATAGAATCTGTTTGTTCTCATAGTCGTTTTGTTTCCAAAGGAAGCGCTTTTAATATCAAACCAAACCCACTTTTACAGTAGCTTCATTTTAGTTTTTAG
Organism: Chelmon rostratus; assembly: GCF_017976325.1. Classification (NCBI taxonomy): domain Eukaryota; kingdom Metazoa; phylum Chordata; class Actinopteri; order Chaetodontiformes; family Chaetodontidae; genus Chelmon; species Chelmon rostratus. Next base: position 26,641,260 of record NC_055667.1, on the reverse strand, counting down.
TCTTAATGAAAGAGTGGGAATTGGAGTCATTTTTATCGTGTCTTCGTGTTGAATGTCTGGAACAGTTTGCACTCCTCCAGTTTGTACAATCAACCGCCTGCATGTCGCTCGGACACCCTGCAGGCCTTCAACCGGAGCGGCACGTACGCAGAGGTCGACCTCGTCAGGGTTTGCTGTCGGCCGTGTTGTGAAGGCAGACGTTCCGCAGAAGTGAAACCTTGAACGAGGTCTGGTTCAGCTTCATGTGGAGTCAGATATATTGGAGACACAAACTATTCAGTGAGCAGAAAACTAACCTGTACGTCCAGATTTGAGAGCACGAAGGAGACATTCTTAAGAACAAAGGGTGTGAATGAGACTTTCTAACGCTCAGTGTGGAATACACATTCAGCAGTTAGTGAACATGAAGACGTGGAGCAGGTTTCACTCGACAAGAAACCAGTTATTATTGTGTTCTGGAAAAAAAAAAAAAGTTTCTCGTTACACTTAAGTGACATGAAGTTACCAGGAGATGTTGCTTCCATTCATGAATTTCATTTCTTAAAGCTTTAAGTACCTTCAGCGTGATTAGATTCAGACAATTCAGGCAGCGTGGCTCTCGTTAAGATCTCCAGCTCAGTTTGAGCTGAATGTAAAGCGTCACTTGTTTGGCCCCGCCCTCTAAATAATCTCAGTGTGCCTTGTCAGCATTTTCTCAATTATTTTAAAACTTTTTAACACAAGTCTAACAGTCAGTTGTGGACGCGTTCTGTTGAAGCATTGTATGCATTATAAGAACGGTATATCAGAATGAAGGATGGCGGCCAATCACAGGAGTGAAAATTGCTCAGCGCGTAAAACTAACATTTAGATTTCACATAAATAAAAACAGGTTTTCTTGGCTCTGGGACAGTTTTACATCTATTAATACATCTAAAGATACATCCATGAGTTGAAGCCAGACTGTATCAGCTACAGGTCTTTTCAAAACTCCCATGTTTTTAGTTTAGTTTCCATGAGTTTGTAAACTTTCTGCAGTTTTGGGTTTTTTTTAGACAGAAAAAAAAATTCAAATGCATTAGTAAAAGTCAGGTGAGGGTGTTCTGTCATCTTATTGGTTAGATGCAAACACAGGAAGATGGTCTTCAAGAAGCTCCAGTCTACCTAAATATGAAGAAGAGAGAAGGTGGATCTGCAGCCTTTCAGACTACATGATGTTCTGATCCCAGACAAAGAGAACTTTAATTATCTAATTTGACAGTCATATTTGAAAAAGAATACAAATAAATACATCTAGCAATAAATGATTCCGGATAAAAACTTAATGTGGAGGTGTAATTGTGTAAAATAAAAGACATTTAAAAATAATACATAATACAGTAACAGTATAAAACCTTGCATGAAGCCTTGCACGTCGCTGTCTTACTGGAGGGATTTTCCAAAGTCAAATATTTCTCAATAGGCACCACTGAACCTATTGAGAAATTGTAAACATTTTGCTGATATAAAACAGTAGTTTCCAGTGGCAACACAGCTCAACTTGCTGGGCAGGCAACTGTTTTAGAGAAGCAGAGAAGAAGAATAGATTTCCAGGAAAAGAAAACAGATGTTTTATCCAAGTAAAACTACCACTACCTGATTTTTGTTATTTGTTGATTGTTTTTTTTTTTTTTTTTTGGCACTTTCGACCTGCCGTACTCCCCCTGTCATCCAACAGGAACAGAGGGCAAATGTAAATTTGCTGATGTGCTTGAAGGTGCACCTGCCAGTTATGGATACCGGCTACTTGTGCAGTGAAACAGGTGAAATGGATGCTGCTGAGAAGAGGCAGGGTCCTCCATTCTGGGGCGAGTAAATTACGTAATATTTGGCCGATGCAAAGACCTGCGTACCCACCAATGTTTGATCCAGCATTTCAGATACTGGTATCTGAACTGGGAATAACCCTAGATGACACACACCGGAGATTTTGGTGCATTTTCATGTGTTCATGTCAAGGAGGTGGCTGCGTCTCCACGGTAACTGATGCTGCACACCTGACCTGCTCTGGACCAGGTTCTGTTCAGAGTTTCAGAGTTAAACCAGCTATAAAAAGACGATATTCTCTTTGAGCGATGCTCAGCTGTGAGTTGTATCTGCAGGACTGCTGAGCCGTGTGTCGTGACGTCACTGATCGAATCGCATGTGACCACAGCAGAACAAACTGGATGCATCATGTTGTGGTTTTTAGCCACAGGAATCTTCATGCATTCAGTCGAAGCAGAAAATCATTTTTCCTGTTTGCTTCAGGTGAAATTGAACACTTGAACACACTAAAAGAATGATGAAGGCACAAAAACAAGAGACCACTTTGGATCCCCCTTGGTCTGTTTTACACTGTTGGTGCTGCAGCACACTGATTAGAAAACTGATGAGTCTATTGGTATTTATCACAAATAATATTTAACCAGTGAACTTCATTTCACTTTGATTTGTGAAGACACGGATCTCCTCGTGTCCTTCATTGGGGGATAGTTTTAGACCTGAGTCCAGTTCTTGAGTCTAATGTTTAAATGTGCTGCATCAGTTTAAGGTTTCAGCCTCCAGAATGTGCAGTTAAATGAACAGGAGGCTCTGAGAGTGTTTGAGAGCTAAAAGAAACAGGTCAGCTGATGACTTACAGTAGCAGCAGTTTACTGACACTGTTCTCTCTCAGTTTATCGGTTCTTTGCGTATGACGCCAGTCATGCTTTTTTTTGTGGCGCGAACTGCAGATGGAGGACAGGAAGTGATTTGAATGGCTATGGCATCTTTACGGTTGCTCAAATCAATCAAACTGAGAAAGCAAAAAGAGCTTTAATCGAGTACCAAAAGTTGTTGTTCATTAGGATGAAAAATGCAAGAAATTGACCGAAAAATGTCTTGTTAGCTGTCTGCGGTCAGGCAGAACCAAGTCGGAAAATGGTGTAAATGGTGTCAGATTAGCTATTGTTTTAAATCTGTGGTTCGTTAGCAGTTTCACAGGTGAACATAAATAATGTACCGGGCTCGTTTTGTCGTGACGATCTACGTCCTCGGTGGCGTTTCACTTTCAAACAGCCGTAACGTAAACATCAACATTCTCGGCCCTGAACGTTTGTTCCTGGTTAATCCACAGGACAATAAAAGCTACTAACCCTTGCAAAAAAGAAACGACAGTCATCCCGGAGCACCTTGGTACCGAGGTCGTGGACCCAACCGCTAACAAAACAGTTGTACTCCTCCACACTTTTGTAAGCTTTCATTTGGTTTCTAGAGTAGAACGACGTCTGAATGAGCAGGTAGTTTGTTTTATCTGCTGCCTCAATAGCAGGAGAAAAGTCGCTCTTCTTCATAACGTTAGAGGCACATCCAACATATGTTCTGATTTTCTGTTTATACCTTTATCTCGTCATTTCATCCAAACTAGCACAGTAAGAACTTTCCTCCATCTCCTCCATTGTGGTTTTCACTTCCTGCCCTCCATCTGAATTTAACACCATGTGACTGCAAACAACCTATTGGCAGCAGTGTTGCTGTTCGCTGAAATAATTGTTTATATTTTTCAACCTGTGCCTCTGACTGAAGGAGGCGGTTTGTAATTGGTCCATTTAGTGCTGAAGAAGAGTCATATGATGAAGCCAACAGACCTTTTAACGTGAACACACAGAGCCTGATGAAGAAAACCTGGTTTAACTGAAGGTCTGAAGGTTTCGGAGTCCAGCCTGCTTCACAACAGATGAATCTGTTATGAACATTTTGTGTATTTTAAGAATCACTTTTCAATAGAACCCAGTAAATGAATGAAGTGACGCTTAAATCTGAAATTGTAGGTTCCACAATAAAACATCTGAACGGCAGAAAAGAAGGAAGCAGTAATCATAACCAGCCTCAAACCAAAATGTCACTCTAGCTACTGGATGCATCCAAAACTGACCCAGAATCAGAAAACGAAAATGTACCCGTGTCCTGTAGAATGACTGTAATCTTCAGCCTCAGCGCAGCGTTCATGTGAAGCTCTGTGATTGGCTGTTTGTTGGCTTTGCCTTTTGATCACAGTAGATCTTTTTCAACAGTTGTTCATCATTTGTTGCGCTGATTCAGCAGGTTCTTGTTGTCCAGTCCTGTCTGAGACCTGGACCTGAATCAGTGTGAGCTCTCAGATCTGGACGTACAGACGCAGTTTGAATGTTAAAGCTCTCTCGGTAGATCTGACAGGATCAACTCTGCACCTCAGTGTTCTCACAGCTCTTTGGGGAAGGCTCCAGCACTTTAGCAATGACGTTGGAAAATTGAGCTTTTCACCCCTCAACCAGAACAAAATCAAACAACTGAATGTCTTCGTCCCGGATCAAATAAATGTGCCTCGTTCTTTAAAGTCTTCGTCCACTCACGCCATGCTCCGGTCGCTTTATTGCATCGGCGTGACCTCATACAGGTGATGTTGTTTGTGTCCACCTGAGGCTGAAGCGGCCTGACCTTTGCGTACGTGACGCTCCGCCTGCCGCCCGGTCTGCTCAGAGCAGTGAAGCTGTCGGCCTGCTGTCCCTCTGAATGGACTCACTCCACAGGACTCGACCCGGCACAAACTACAGTAACCAGCCACCATATTGCATGTTCCAGAGTTTAGTGCCTATAATATTGTGCGTCTTGCCAGAAGCCACCATGTCAGCCAAGCCATGTTGTGTTTCTAGACTTAGTAGTGATGTGTGTGGTGACTTCATAGTTGCTAATATTGAGGATGAATATTCTGCTTTTACTCTGGTTGGAATTCAGTGGAAACTCCAATACACTGTCGCTGTAGACAAAACTAGTTTTTACCTGTTTTCTTATTTTTCTTTCTAACTAAAAGCGTTTGTTGTCCCCTGATCTGTGGTCGTCTGACTGATTGTAGCTCTCACACACAAACGCTTCCAAAGTCTGAGGATGAAGAGCAGACGCCTGGTTTCCATCACAGAGACGAAGCCTCAAACATTTCACATCGGCCGCAGGGGAAAAGGTCATGGTTCTGTTCTTCAGGTGTGTCAGGGATCAGGTAGAAACCAGGGCTGGATCAGCAGACTCTAAGGGGCCCCAGCAGACCCTGAGGGGCCCCAGCGGACCCTGAGGGACCCCAGCAGCCCGACGGTTCACTGCAGGACAGTTTGGCAATTTGATAAATTCAGGGAATGATTAGAAACTTCTGAGAAATGAGTGTAACGCACATTTAAAGCTCTGCTCCTTGCTAATAATATACTGTATCTTAGTAGTTAGATTGTTTATTCTGTGTAATAAATTATTGCCAAATAAACAACTTTAAATAATTTATTCTGAAATAATATCTGGACGTAGCTGCAGTGTAACTCCAGATAACCTGATCAGACCAGACCAGAGCAAACAGCTGATGTTAGAGTGTGGTAATGCAGCCAGAGGCTTAACTCCATGTGTTACTCACCACTGTGTTCACATGATGCACATTTCTAATAATACCAACATTTAGTCCAACAATATTTGGTGAACTCTTCTTCCTCTGTTCCCGTCTGACAGCCAGATGTTCACACTGATTCCGCTCTCATGTTTGTAGCCTAAATATGAAACTACACCCGCAGCTGGTTAGCTTAGCTTAGCATAAAGACTGGAACCAGCTAGCATAGCTCTGGCCAAAGGGAACAGAATCCACCAATCCGCAGCTTCGATGATGAACGTGATCCATTGTCTCATCAAAAACGTCATGTGGCCTGTTTCCTGGAGGATGGCGAGGTGACATCATCTCAACTGTGAGTCCGAGAGTGAACGAGTGAATTTCTAAAAGACCGAACTGTGACATAAAACTTTAAATAATATTGGACCCAAACATTTGAGACACGTCATCAACGTCAAGTCACATGATCAGACAATGATTCACTGCTGCCACCTGCTGGCTGCCGCTGTGGCAGTTTATGAACTTATGAAGGGATGAATGTTGAGAAACATGAGTGTTTTCTCAGGAAGTCATCAAACGTTTCATCTGTCTTCAACAGATTGTTTATTGATTTGTTTGTTTGTCTCCGTCTGTCCATTTTTCTTGAATTCATTTCAGCTCAAAGTTTTTCTGTGGAACATTTTTTAGTAAACTCTACGTGTTTTCATGCACAGAGTGAACGCAGCCTCACTGCAGCTGAAACTTTTAAACAGAACTGGAAGAACCGTGACCTCTTGGTGACCTTTGACCAGGTGAAAATCTGGCTCTCTGATTGGCAGAGCAGACTGACGTGCAGACAGGTGAAGATGGCCGCGCAGGTGTCCGCGGTGCTGTTGCTGCTCTGCGGCTGGCTGGTGCGCGGACTCTCCGCCGGTTCCGGTTCGGACTCTGCGCTCGGCAGAATGGAGCTGCTGCGCGTGCGGAGCCTCGCCGCTCAGCCCAGGTACGGAGAGTGTTGGGCGCGAGCCCTGGAGCACCTGGACACGGGCTGCAGGGACTTGACGTCAGAGAGCCAGAGCCGGATAGCACTGAGATTCACCCTGTGTCACCTGAGCAGGTAAAACACACATACCGACGTCCGAATGGAGGAGAAACCTTCAAACCGCCGCTCAGGTGTGAACTCAGCAGGTAGCTGCAGGTGGAGTCAGTGGCCCACATGAAGGATTTTTTCTTGTAATGGAATATATTACGGTGAGGTGTCACTGAAGTATCAGATTATTACCCCTACATGCAGTAGTGGCAGTACTACAGCAGCCTGGTGGTGATCATCAGGGCTGTGTGTGGTTTAGAAGTAGAAGTTTAGAACTTCTTTCCAAAGTTAATGTTTAACGGGTAATAAAAAATAATCAGAGTAAAAATGATGAATTCATTACTGCAACTATGTCCGTAAATTTTAGTGTATTTTTATTTTGCTAAATAAGTCAGTTTTAGTATAAAAATATAAGAATCAGCCCAGAAATCCAACATGTGTAATATTTGTGTTGATCGTCAATGACACAATAAAACAAATAAATAAAATAAAAATAAAATAATTCTCTCTGTCAGCTCAGGCAGGGATTTCCCATCATGCCCCGAGGAGTCAGAGGTCAGCAGGTGTACAGGTGGTATGGATGCTGTGGCCTTTAACACCTACACTGAGTTCTTCACCCACACTCACTCCATCTGTCACTTCCTGCAGTCTGAAGCCTGGCAGAGCCGAGCTGAGAACACCATGCACAGGTAAGATAAACACAGGTAAGACACCAAATACATGTAACACAAACACAGGTAAGACACCCTGTACAGGTGTGTGTGTGTGTGTGTGTGTGTGTGTGTGTGTGTGTGTGTGTGTGTGTGTGTGTGTGTCAGGTTAACCGAGAGTTCAGCAGGCGTAGTTGAGCAGCTGCAGTCCACCAGGCAGATGGCCGAAGAGCTAATTGATGCCCAGAGTGCTGCCTTACAGGCCCAGCAGGAGATCCTGGACAATGGAGAGGAGCTGAGAATCACCCTGAGAGACTCTACCCAGGGTAAAAATCTATATAAATCCCCACGCAGGGTAATAAATGCCTTTTTTAAAACACACTTTTTCCTCCTTTCTTCTCAAAAATCCTGTTTATACAAGCACTGTTTTAAAAAAATCTTTGTGGATATTGAAATGCCAAACCAGCAGATGGTGTTATGACCCTAACCCTAAAGCCATGTTGGCCAATCAGAAGCCTGAAAAAAAGCGATTACTGGTAGGCGACCTGCAAGTAGAGGTCCAATCCCACTAACGCCAAGTAAATACAGGAGGTAACTGCACACACGCAGTCATCACAATCATAAACTCTGCTTTCCCTGTCTTCACATCAACTCTGCAAACCGACTTTCTGAATATCTTCATCTTGGAAGGAATTTAACGAAAGCTTCATTTTCAGTGACCTAAAACTGCGTCCTCATGTGGACAAAAGGCCAAAACACAAAGAAAAAAAATGTTTTGTGTGAACATGGCATACACACAGCCTGAGGTTCCCTACTTGAGTATAAATACACACAAACACACAGCCTGAGAGACTCCACACAGGGACAAAACAAATGAGAAACACCTGAGGTACTCTGTGATGGGTAAGAAAACACAGAGTACAACACCCTGAGAGACTATACCCAGGGTTAACTATAACCTCATTTACCCAAATCTTGACAGTATAGCAGGTGGTTTCTGCCCTCTAGTGTCCAAAATCTTTTAATACATCTTGAACCATTGCTTTGTATACTGACTGAGGATGTAAGCTCTCTCTCTCTCTCTCTCTCTCTCTCTCCACCTGTCTGTCTGTGTCTCCACCTGTCTGTCTCTCTCTGGCAGGTCTGCGTGCGGTCTTCTCGGAGCTCAGCAGTGTCTCCAGGGAGCAGCAGGTGGCGCTGTCTGAACTCTTTAACAGAGTCTCCTTCCTGCACAGTTTCCTGCTGATGGAGGCTCACAGTCTGAGCTCCTGCTGCTACAATGCTGCTGCTCTGTGCACCTCCTTCCTCCTCACCGCCACCCAACGCTCCTCCAGAGCCAGGTAACTCCTCCCTCTATACCTGCAGTCAGGTAACTTCAAAGCAGGCCTTTTACTTGTAACAGAGTATTTTTACAACGCAGCATGAGTACTTTTACTGAGGTGACGGATCAGAGTACTTCCTCCAGTACTGCCTAAAATATCTGGCTTTCAGAAACTATTATACACTCAGTAGGCAGGTTGTCCAGATGGTGGCGCTGTAACAACAGTTTATATTTGTGACCTTTGAACTGAAAGTCTCAGTGAGTCGCAGCCATTTGAGCCTGGAATGATTTTCCACCATTCTAAATTTTGTCTAAATCTGATTTTTTTTTGTGAACCACTGAGCCTTTCAATCATGATACCATCACCTGTTACCAATCAACCTGTTTACCTGTGGAATGATCCAAACAGGTGTTTTTGGAGCGTTCCACATCTTTCCCAGTCTTTTGTTGCTCCTGTCACAACTTGTTTGAAACGTGTTGCTGCATCAGATTCAGAATCAGCAGATATTTACAAAAAAATGAAGCTGATTAGATCAAACATTACATATATTGACTTTGTGTGTGTGTGTGTGTAGGTTGGTGTTGTTGGGTTTGGTGTGTTTAAATTTCTACCTGGAGAGGAAGATCTACCAGTATGTGATGGACTCTGATCATCCTGAACACACAGACGTGGTCAGTTTGTTACACTGCTGACGTTGTGTATTTTCAGGTGTGTGTTGTTTGTTGCGTGAAATGTTGACGTGCTCTCTGTGTGCAGGAGCTGCTCACTGTCTATGTGAGTGTGTTGCGGCGGTTCATGGTGTGTGTCGGAGTGTGTGTTCTGCTGTGTGTGTGCATTCGGTACAGAGACCCGGTGCAGCAGAGTCTGCAGGTGCTGCAGCAGCTCCGAGAGACACAGAGAAGCCTGCAGGAGGCGCTGCAGCGCGCAGGTAAGCTCAGCCAGTCAGCTGAGAGCTCATAGAAATGACTTTTAGGAGGTTTTCACATTTACTTCTATAGAACCAGTTTGATCACAGCAGCATCTGGTGGATGCTAGAGGGACTGCAGCAAGACACACTGCAGCTCTGAGAGTGCTGATTGATTCCTGTCTGTCTGTCTGTCTGTCTGTCTACAGAGTGTTTAGGGGAGCAACAGGAGAAGACAGACAGTCAGCTGAATGTGAAGGTGAGACAACAGTGATCCTGTTTCCCTGGTTTCACCACCATCAGTTCTTCTCCATCACTCTGACAGTATACTTCCTGTGACGTCATAGAGAAGGTTACTTCCTGTCACATCAGCCTGACCAATCAGATCTCTTCCAGAGGAGCTCAGTGAGCAGAAGAAGAGAGGAGACGCTGAGAAGGAGAAAGGAGATAAAAAGAGAAGAGGAGGAAGAGGAGCAGTGCAGCATGATGATGTCTCTGACTGCAGACGGCTCAGACCTGTCTCACCTCTCACACACTGGTCAGTTCCTGTCTCACCTCTCCGTCCACATACTTTTGGCCATGAAATCTAACTGTGTGTTTGTTCTGCAGGATGGAATATTGACAATATCACCCTGCAGCCAAACACTACCCACAATGCGTCAGTGCAGAGTCTCTCTACCCACAATGCCTCAGTGAGTCCAGGCCGGCGTCCTCGACGCTCCTCCTCCTCCCGCCTCCCCTCCTCCTCCTCCTCCCCTCTGGTCTACAGCATCCTGGTGGAGGACCAACAGGTAAGTCTGGTCTGATTGCTAACGATTGTGATTTGAACAGAAGCATTTATTCAGTAAACTGATTCATTTTGGTTAAAAACATGTTTTTAAAGTTAGAATCCGTCATATTTTCATGACATCAGACCGAAGTTTTAACTCTGTTCATGGCTGTCATTCATTCTGCATCAGCAGTGAAATGTCCTGACACTCATTCATGACCTCTGCGTGCAGCAAGTTCAGTTTCATTTAATCAGGAAGTCTCACTGAGATCGACATTTCTTTTACAAGAGAGACAAAACACAGGCGTGTTCAGCTCTGACATCTGCGATGATGTCACAGAATGCAGTCGCCTGATTCGTCTACAAGCTGCATGAGTGACAGAGAAGCATTAGCACCAACATCTGGAGGAGTCTAGCTTTAACAAATCAAACCCCAAACAGACCGTCATAACCTCTGACCTCTGCTCTGTGCTCTTTCTTCCTTTGTGTGTTTGTATGTGTGTGTGCGCGTGTGTAAATCGTCATTGTCATCGTCTCCTCCTCCTGATTGGCCAGCCTCGTTACAGCCTGCGGAGCAGAAGATCAGAGATTCACTGATCGTCAGACTGACTTCACCTTTCTCTGCTGTGTGTTTTTAAAAGAACATTTTCTGAATATCAATAAAACAGAATTTTAGATGTGAAACAGAGAAATGTGATGAAATACACACACACACACACACACACACACTCACAGCCTCATGGGTCAGTGTGTCAGAGTCGTCTCAGCGATGATGTGTAGCGCCAACACTGATCAGACATTCAGACAGAAGCAAGACGAACAGCATTTAATGACCCAGAGTCTGTCTGAAAGGAGATTTTTTTGTGGGAAGGTGACGCTTTTAAAGAGTCTCAGTTTGAACAATTAAGCAGAGGGAGCTGCAGAGCATTGGCGCCCTCTGCTGGCTCACAGGAACTCCACTCACATGATTCTCAAATGAAAACTGCTGCTGGAAACTACTGAGAAAAGAAAAGATGTGAAGTTGAACGAAAAGCAGCAGAAGACAGAGAGAGAGAGACCCACAGAGACAGAGAGAGAGACACACACAGAAACATACAGACAGAGGAGGGGGGAGCTGGTCTGGGATCAGATGTCTGGGTGGAGGAGGAGGAGCTGTGGTGTTGGTCTGCAGCTCAGATCAGATTTTCACACAAAAGCCTGAAGCTGCCGAGAAAGAGACGCCGTCTGTCTGTCTGCCTGCCTGTCTCTCTGTCCGTCTGTCTATTTGAACAAACGGACGGTGGAATGAAAGCAGAGGAAGTGGCGCAGAGGCAGGGGCAGGAGGAGAAAGGAGGAGAAGCGAAGGAAAAGTGAAGCCACTGGTGTCTTCAAGCTGAGTCGGCACATTCTGGTTGAAAGTTCCTTGAGGAGAAACTACAGACAGGAAATGAGTTTGACTTCGACTCTGGATCACGTTTCATCTGTGAAAAGTTGTTTTCCACTCTGAGCTGATCTGTGAGCAGTTTGAGCAGCAGCTGATCCGGACATGGTCTCTGTGACGGAGGGATCGATCCCCTGAGGAGACGGCGATGGAGAGGAGACACTCACTGAGTTTTCTTAAAGAGTGACGGGAACAGAGGAGGAGATGGGAGAGGAGGATGAAGGCGGGGAGACGCTGACCTCCACATGACTTCAACCACACAGAGACATGAAGTTCAGGTTTGACGGATGAAACCTGACGGTGATCCTGTGGATTTCTGTCAGCTTTGACCTGCTGATGACCTGAACTGAGTCTGACCAAACAGGAAGTGACCCCGTCAAAGTTTATTCAAACGGAAACTTTCAGATTAAAAGCGTCAGTCAACACAGAAGAATGTGAAGATGAACTGAAGCGCATCAAGTAAAGACAGAACTCTGACCTGCGTCCAGGTGTGGATTGACCTACCTGCGCAGGTGACGGGATGCACCTGAACCGACCTCGCAGCGCCCTGCTCGGGTTCAGCCTCCCTCCTCCTCCCCCTCCTCCTCCCTCTCCCCCTCCTCCCTCCTTCTCCAGTCAGTTCAGCACCATGAGGTTCTCCTACCACCTGAGCACCACATCAACGCCACCACCACACAGCAGCTCCACCCACAGGACAGGTGAGTGACCTGCAGCTTCTGTGTGTTTGTGAGTGACAGCTCAGAGTCAGTTGTTAGTTCAGCAACAACAGGGAGGTAGAGTGTAACAGGTCGACCTGTCCAGGTGAGGCCGGAGGTCACATGTTGCGAACGTGATGCTGCTGCAGGAATTTAATCTCCGTCTGTCCACTGGTGTCTCTCTCAAGTCTCTGTTCATTCATGAAGTGGATTCAAACAGTTATGATGCTGATTTCTTCTTTAGGTTCGTCGTCTTCGTCTTCTTCTGATGTGTGTCTGTCGCCCTGCTCAGGACTGTCTCATCCACTGTGTGTGAGACAGATAGTTGGGACGTTTCACCACATGTAAACTTACAAGTCGTGAACACATTGACATATCGTCACCTTTTAAGCTGAAATGTTGTGATCAAATGGTTTCTTCTTTATTTAATGATGAGCAACTTTATAGATGATGTTTCTGTAAGATAACGATGGAAAGTTTTGGTCAATCCAAAACTTTATTTCTGACAGACAAAATAAAAACTGATTAAAGTTGCCTTCTGTTGTTCAGTGTAATCACTGTGTACACTGAACAACAGGGGGCCTATGACGGTGCCTAGGGGACCACCACAGGTCAGAAGGCAGAAATAGGAGGAGGCATCACCGACCAGTCCTGAAAACGTTCTGTCTGATAAATGAGATCTGAACCAGTCTGCAACAGTATCCCTGATGCCAGCTGTGTCAGATGCAGACCTCTAATCCAGCAGAAATCAAAATCTTCAGAATCAGATGAAAGTAAAAGATAGTTTTGAACTTTGATCGGGGCAGTTACAGCACTATGACGTGAACAAAAACCCGACTGAAATTTGTCAAAAACTCTTAACCTTCTTAAACCTTTACATAAAAACAGTGTTTTAGAAAAGGGTCTAAAATATTTAAAATGCAGAGGTCAAGGCTGTTTTTTAGGAAGAGGACAGAGAGCTGTTTACAGTAGATCAAATCGTGGGATCAATAGTGTTAAAAACCTCCTTCAGGAATCTGGAAGCCATCAAATAAATCACAGTGAAAGGGCTTTGAAATGAGTGAGGGAGGCAGAGGGACAGCGGTGATTTGACCGGTCTAAAGCTTGAGTTCATGGATTTGCTTTGTAAAGGAGCAACGTTGCTCGCAGGTGTGATGGAGGCTTCGGTTTGTTGGCTACGAGGAGGAGGGTTCATTATGGATTTGATTGTTATGATGGTTTGTTGCCGTGATGTTGGAGAAATGTGAAGATCTGGTTTCTTTTCCTGCTTTTTGATAAGTGGACATTAGATCTTTCGTGGTGTCATTTGACAGCACCAGTCGGTCCGTCCTCCATCTTTGTCACTTAGCCCAGACGTGCTGCGAGCTGGTTTGACCATCCTGATTTCTACAGGTGTTGTGAAATCGAGGACGACTTTCCATGTATTGTGGAAGTTCTTTTTTAATTAATATGTAGACAGGCTAGTGTTTGGTTTTTGCTCTGTGTAGATGCAGCGGTGACAGCCTCATGACATCCATCAGCAGAGTTTGAACTGAGGACACAGGAGGAAACATAAGGAGACACTGAGGGAGCAGGAGGTGGAAGGATATAATAATAACTAACTGCTCAGAAACATAGAAACTGGCCTCACACAGATCAACACGTTCAAGAAGAAGACCAGAGGACACAACATGTCCAGGGTGTGTCCCTTTAAGTGAGGGGACCCTCAGCTGACTGGACAAGACTAAAAGACTTCAGTGTCTATAAAATCCACAGGAACCAGAGGGGCAGCATGCATGTGTGTTAAAATTACCTCCAATCAAGACTGTGTCAAAGTGTGGCAGAATAAAACCTGATCTGATCTGAGAAGTCCTGAAGAAAACCACAGTTAGATTTTGTGGGTTAAAAGTAAAAAGATTCAAATGAGGAAAAGTTTCTTAGACAGTAAGAGGAACATTTAAAGATGTGTGATCGCAGCCAGTCCACCTCCACGAGCTGAAAGCCAAGGCTGATGGCGCTACTTCAGACCAGGAGGACTTGTTTTATGGACTGTAGCACCTGGACCAGGTGTCAGTAAAACTTAAGAAATCTAACTGAACTGAAAGAGAAGTCCTGACAGAAAAATGAAAGATGGTGGATGTGGAACTGATTCTTGACCTCAATAAAAGTATTAATACTATAATGAAAAGATAGTCCATTACTATTAAAAGTAAGTCAAAAGTAAAAACAAAAAAGGAAACCAACAAAACTTATAAGTTAACTTTTTAACTTATAAAAGTAAGAGACCTGTCTGTCTGTATACACCAACCTGAGGGACAGTGAGACAGACACAGGATACACTGCATTTATAATTAGCATATATCAATTTTCATGATTTGCTGATGTTCATATTGCTGTTGTCGTATTTTGATGCTTTGTCAACTTTGTTTCTTGAAAGTCTCGTGTCAGAGAAACAGTCTGAGTTACCGCCATTGTCATGTCTAAGTTTACGTTTTGATGCTACCGTTTACGTACATACACACAGTAATTTCATCGGAAATAAACACAAATCCCAACATGACAGCAGAAGAAATAAAAAAAAATGTCCTGAGACCATAAAAGTGTTTAGATTCGAATATTAAAACTAACAGGAACTAAAAAAAAAAGTCATCAGCCAAATTGTAGCACAGTCTCCAGAGGCTAGCATGCTTACAAGCTAACAGGCTAAGATGCTAACATTTGTCTGTGTTGTGTGCAGTTAGAAATAATCAGGAGGCTCATGAGCAGATCAGCTGATGGATTTACAGCAGCAGCAGCTTCCTGACACCGTTTCTCTCTCAGCTTGTTGGCAGCAGCGTTTCTGTTTGTTGTAATATTTGTATAATTGTTCGTATTCTTCATCGCTCTGCATTATAACAACCTGTTCCTCTGACTGAGGGAGGTCAGGTTCCGTCATCTGTGACTGGGGGTTTAGGTTTTTTGAAGCCAGCTCACAAAGAAAGCCTGGCTGAGTCCAACCTGCTTAATAGTTCGCCCCCCTGGTCCAGGACTGTAGAACTGGATCGTCTGAATGTGGAACACAACCATTATACTGCTGTTAGCAGGAGCCGCGTTGAGTTCCAGCAGCTGTTAATAAGCAGCATCATGTCGACCAAAACCAAACACGTGACAGATATTACATCCAAGACAAATGCGTTTCTAAAAGGTCACATGTGGTTTTGGACACGGTTTTAATATGTTATGCGCCCCCCGCCCCCAGTCCTCGCAGCATGCCCTGCAGCAGCAGGACATGTAGAGGCAGATATGAATGAAGAGCTGAAGGTTAAAAATAGACGAGTGGTGAACAGGAATGAAGTGTGTTACAGTTCAGCCTGAAGACAGAACCGCGGCTCGTACTGCAGCAGGAGAAACTACACGACTGTTCCTGCTCAAAGCTGCATTTTCACAGTGTAGTGGTTCATAATCGTATGTCTCATGTGTCACCTGTTCCTGTCGTATACACACATATATATGTATGTGTGTGTGCATATATACACACACATATGTATATATGTATGTATGTATACTTGTGTATATATGCAGTACATATATGTACTAACATCCTCCCTTCTGTACTTTAAACTAGACAACTGAACTCTGTACGAGTTCACACTCGTGTTTGAACACTGTAATACACACTGTAGCACACACTGTAATACACACTGTAGCACACACTGTAGCACACACTGTAACACACACTACAAAACACACTGTAATGCACATTGCTCTCAGTGTACTTGCATAGACTAAAAGGACATCTCAATGAGGCCAAAAAAAAAAGGCAGACCAATGTGTATGTGAAATAAATTCTACTTCAACACACAAACACACACACAGCAAAACACACAGACACACAGTGTAACACACACACACACACACACACATAAAATAAACCAAAACATGTTTCTCTGCTTGTAGCTGATGTGAAATAAATCCCACTGCAGCGGACATTATTGAAAATTGATGGTGTCTAATTTCTTTAATGTGTGATGATGAACATCACTGCGCATCAAACCACGAGTGGATTTAAATGTTCTTCCTGTGCAGAGCGCTGTTCACCGGGCCCTGCAGCAAAACAAGCGCTCCTGATCAGAGAACAGCAGTGAGGCTAAGTTGATCTAACTCCACCCCACTGCTGGGTCACGACATGATGAACAAAAACAAACACACCCCTGTTTAGGAGCTGCTGGTCCTGCGCGTGCACACACACACACACACACAGACAGGATGATCAAAACAAACAGCCCCCCCAGGACTTGAGTGTCTGAGCTTGAATCAAACACACCCACACCAGTCAGGGATACATAAAACAAACACACCCTCAGGTCACTGAACTGTCAGTGCTGCCAGACAGCTAAACTCCACCCACTTCTCTCTCTGAGAACACCCAACACATCTGAGTGAAGGAAGAACAAACACACCCTGATGTCATGTGGCAGGGGAGGAGATAAAGCTACAGGCTGACCTTTGACCTCTGACCTCTCTCCCACACACACACACAAACACACACAGCTCCCCTCCCCCCAGGGCAACTGTGAGAGACCCATTGACCCACAGAGAGACAAGCTTGCTCGTCCATCCCCCCAGAACATCGATGCATGACGAGGGAGAGTATACGTGTGTGTGTGTGTGTGTGTGTGTGTGTGTGTGTGTGTGTGTGTGCAGCAGATGGTTGGGGCTCTCAGGGGAAACTGGAGGTAAATCTCTCTATTTGGAGCAGAGACAGATTAATTTCTTTTTGCTTTATTCAGGGTGTGAGGAGGCGGGGCTTATCTCAGGTGTTGTGCAGCAGCATCAGTGCTGATGACCTGTTCTAGGTCAGGTGACCATCAGACCCTCATTAGAACCTGTATGTACCGTGTGTCCACATGAAACCAGTTCCAGACTCAAAGAGTTCTGAATGTTAAACTTCAGTTTGATGTTTCAGTGTTTCTGAAAACTTTAGATCAACATACATTCAACGTGCACTGTATGTGCAGCAGTTACAGAAGATCCTGCAGGTGTCAGTTCAAGTGTAGCATAGCACAGGTGTTAGTATAAATAATGCTAACAGGAAGATTTTGTATATGGAATAAACAGCTGGAGGTGTGATATGAATATGTTGTCTACACTATAGCTCAGACAGTACAGACAGCAGTACATGTATGAGTGTGTATATAGTACAGTTACGTGTATGTGCAGTAGTGTGGCAGTATGTGCCAGCAGCCAATGAGTCAGCCACAGTAGTATTGTATTTAGCCACCATCTTTAGTCTTCCCGAAGTTCACGATGAGTTCCCTGGTTACCTTGATGCACCACGCCAGGTGCTGGACTTCCTCCCTGTTAGTTGACTCGTTGTTGTTATTGATGGGCCCAGTTACCATTGTGTCATCTGCAAACAAGATATTGTGGTCCCTTTACGCACCTGTCCTGGAACCACGTACAGGTGTGCAGTCGTGGGTGAAGGAGCAATAGAGGAGAGGACTCGGTCCTGGTGTTCAGGAGAAGTTTGAAGAGGTGTGACGGTCTAACCAAACAGACTTGAGTCCAGCATCCAGCTGCAGAGGGTGCTGCTGATGTCCACGTTGCAGGATGATGATGCTGAGTGTTGAACTGAAGTCCATGAACAGTGTTCCAGGTGGGAGAGGACAGACACACGCACCACGCACACACGCACACACACACAAACACACCCAGTACCAAAAGTTCTCCTGCCACAAAGCTTGATCCAGTCCAGTCAGGTGGTTCAGAGGACTATTGGATGGATGGATGTTCTATATGTAGGTTACATGAGATCATGTGATCAGATTTCTTCTCTTCTGATCATATTTGCACATTTAGTGTCAACACAGTTTTTTTTTATTTGTTGTCAAGGAAACCAGAGAGAGAGAGTACACCAACATACATCTCTCTCTCCTCTCTCATCTCTCTCTCTCTCTCCTTCTCTCTCTCTGTCTCTCTCTCTCTCTCTGCCGCCGCCCCCCGCTCACACACCGGGAAGCCCTCTGAAGCAAACCGAGTGGATCTAACCTACTTATCCGTCCTGAGGCTGCAGCCTGTCGGTCTGTCAGCCGGTCCGGACCGTCGGTGTGTCTGCGGGTCCGAGCCGTTCCGCTCCGGTCCGGTCCGTGCCTCCTTGTGTGTGTGCGTGTGTGTGTGTGTGTGTGTGTGTGTGTGTGCGCGCGCGTGTGTGTGTGTGTGGAGCTGACCCGGTTTCTTCTCCGTGCTGTGGACCGGGAGAGCCGCTCTCTCCCCGCACCAACATTTTTTTTAATGACCGGATTTGTGTTTTGCTGCGCGATGTACATGGACAGAAGCAGCCTGACCAGAGGTGAGTGTGCGCGTTCTGTCACATTTCTCCATCTGCACCGCGTGCGCAAACACATCTGCTGATAACCGCTGCACGAGCGCGCGCGCACAGCTGCAGCCTCGTCAAACCGCCGCACATCGTTCTTATCGTTTTATGCAGGGAAATAATAATAATAATGATCATAAACCTGATGACTTGGGGGGTTGGGAATGACATAGGCGCGCTCACACTGGCTGTCGTGCACGCGCGCACATTGACCGACATCTCGCCGCAGTGAATGTAGGCTAGTATGGCTGCATGATACTGCGTCTGCCAGATGTGTCTCTGCTGCTCTCCGATCAGCTGAAATCATCTTTATTCAAGTACAACATGATGTCAGGGTCTGTGTTGGTGACCGAGAATCGATTATTAATGGTCCAATCAGCCGATTGATACTCTGTCTGCTGTCTGTGTGTTTCATTTCAGCAGCGACACCAAATCCACCAACATCAGACAGAATCCAGTCAGGATGTCTAATTAAAGCCAGACTCTCTCTCCCTTCCTCCCTCTCTCTCTCTCTGTATATATGTGTGTGTGTGTGTGTGTGTCATTTTATTGACTGACGCCTAATCCATTGATTTTAAACATGAATGCTGATTGGAGGCTGATGTGGATGAACAGCAGGATGGAGGTGGTGTCAGTAATTAGTGTGTATGCTGTGTGTGCAGTGTTCGTTTCTGCAGACAGACGGACACACCCCCTCCACACACACACACACTCGTGCTAACCTTTAAAATCCTGGTAATGATGAAGGTGATATCTACAGAATCAGAAGCGTTTCACTGAACATGATGGTGTTTCTTCAGAGGTTTGTTGTGTTTGTGGAGCAGCTCCAACACGTCTGTCTGTAACAGAATCCTCATTGGTCTGTGTCGGTTATGGACTCCACCTGTGTTCTGGATCTGATATCTGGATCTGGAATAACTGCAGCAGAACACATTATAATCAGAGTGCAGATCAAATCTGTCAGATTACATCTGCAGGTCTGGCCTGTAAGCAAAGATCCAGATAACATGCCCACAAACAGAACAACACCTAAAAGACGGCTAAATCTCAGTAAGGCACACTGGAACCACCTAATAGATCATAATAACCAAAGATGGCTAGAAACAATTAGCCTCCTGGATGTAGCGAGAAGCAGAAAATCCTGATGACTAAAAACCTCCTCCAGGACTTCTGTGGCCACTAGAGTTCCTGAAAGGGTGACTAGCACGACCTTAAAGGCATGTAGAACCTCCCTAATGACCGCTAGAACCTCATCAGTAAACACTCAAACCTCCTGTATGACTGCTAGAACACAAAGTACCTCTCAAACCTGCTTAATGACCACTAAGACTACCTCTAGTGAAGTTAGTCACAAATTTGCTTCAAAGGAATTGACAATCTATACAACATACACCCCTCCGCTCCCAGAACCTCAGTTAAAGGATAACTTTCATTTTTTCCAACCTGGACTTTATTTGTAGCATTAATTACGACCATTTACTCACCCAGACAACTTTGGTGGCATTTAGAGTCGTTTTGAAGAAATTAGCCCCAGAGGAGCGGCGCGTATATCCGTATAATACGAGTAATTGGGGCACCCGTGCGTGGCCTCTATAAACGCATAATCTGCGGCGAAACTCGTTCATATTCCAATATTTTATTGTGATATGCTGCTGCTATTCCCCTCTGAGCCCGTGGTTATCAATATACAGCGTCTTGAGGAAACTACTTCTGACGCGGATGACGTCATTTTCGAGCGACGCGCGCTGCGAGCAGCCAGCCACAACACGGCTGACTCTGCGGCGGTCTGCTAGTTTAGCTGTAGTTTGCGACTGTTATTTTTCACTATAAATGCGTTTATAGAGGCTGCGCATGGATGCCCCGAGTACTCGCATTATACGGATATACACGCCGCTCCTCTGGGGCTAATTTCTTCAACACGACTCCAAATGCCACCAAAGTTGTCTGGGGGAGTAAATGGGCATATTTAATGCTAGAAATAAGGCCCAGGTTGTAAAAAACGAAAGTTATCCTTTAAGGAACACTAGAACCCCCTTTGGATTCTTGAAATGAAGCACAGACAAATGATGAGCTAAACTAAACTTCAGCGTGTGGTGTTTTAGTGAGGTGTGGTTCCACCTTGAGCCTTTAGAACAGCTTCGGCCCGTTATATGCTGACGATTCTGTTTTATTTGTTTGGGCTTCACACTTCCTGAATGTTAAAAATGTCTCTGTGTGTTTCTCAGTCAGAAAGCTTCCACTCACACACACTTTCAAAGTGAGGAGAAATGACAATGAGCTAACACGTTATAAAGGAAGGTAGGAGTGTTAGTGCGGGTCCTCAAACCTTCAGGCTAATCTGATACTGCTGACCATTGAATGCAGCGCTGACATTAATGTATGTTTCTCATCTCTCAGACTGCACAGCGTCTTGGTCTGAGGCTTCGGCCTCCAACATTAAACCACTAACATCCCTTTAAATCAAGCTGTCAAAGTCCTGAAAAGGAAGCCGCTAACATCAATAGACTGATGCTGGAAATGAGCTTCAGCTATGCACTCGTGTACAGTCCAGCTGTCACTGTCTCTCTGGACCGTTCCTCACTCATAAACCAAACATTTGACATTTGATTTTGGTGATGCTGTCTAAAATCTCCCAGGTGTTCAACCATATAAAGAACCCCTGAAATCTGCTACGGGTCCAATAGAACCTCCACGGAGGTTGTTCTGTCATGTGTTGTAGATTCTGTTCATCAGAACTTCAGTCTGTGTGTGTTGATTATCACAGGATCTTTGTTCTCACACTGTTTATATTCTGCAGTGGCCATTTATATTCATTTTGACAGGCTGTGTGTGTGTGTGTGTGTGTGTGTGTGTGTGTGTGTGGGAAGATTTGGTGCATATAGAATATTTTTCCTGCTGCACAAAACAGTGTAACGCCTCTGTTCTATTTCGTTCTATTCTGTGCAGTAGAGACCGTCTCTGCTGCAGCAGCTGCTTCTGACATGTAGCCTGTCTGCAACACAACAGACATCACTGACGTGTGTGTGTGTGTGTGTGTGTGTGTGTGTGTGTGAGAGAGCTGTGAAGGTGACTGTGGTGCTGCAGCAGGCTGGTTGTATTAAAGGAACAGTCCAATAGTTTTAGTAAATCCTTCTCAGTCTTCTCCAGACTCAGATGCTTCAGATTAATGGATCACTGTCATGACTGTGTGTCCAGTACAGAGACAGATCCAGGATGAGGTTAGCCTAGCTTAGCACAAAGTCTGAAAGCAGGGGGAAACTGCTAGCCCAGCTCCATCCAAGCAGACAAACTACACCTTCCTAAGGTTGAATGACAGGAATATAGATCCTGGATAATTTCTAGGAATTCTAACCAAAATCTGATTCTGGTTCCTGGAATAAATATCTGTCAGGATTTTACTGTGTGTGTATTTGTGTTTGACTCAGAGTTCACATATTGAAAACACCATTGACCTGCCATCTATTTTTCTGCCTACTGACTCCATCTTTGTTCAAACTGAGTGGCCACCCACTTGCAGTTCTACTGACCACTGAACCACTGACATCACACTACCGACCTGACCAAATACTGACCAACTCACCACCGTTTGGTGGCCATTAAAATGCAGCACGTGTCAATAATCAGAGGATCCAGTCAGTCGGGGCGATGAATAATCAATAACTTAATCCACAGCAGACGTTGCTGTCGTTTCTGCAGTATCAATGATGCGACCGGTTTCTAGTCGTTCATGAATAATCGACCAGCCGGAGAGGAGAAAGAAAACTCCGACTCAGCAGGAAAACAGTCAGCAGCTAACCAATCTACAGCATTTCCCCATGTGGAGGGGGGTCAACGTCTGAGGCGACCACATGAGGACACAAGAAGCGTCTTCCACTGAAGACGAACAGACAGAAGGACTCAAGACAGTTTGACTCTCAGTTTGGTTCAGCTACTTTCACCTTAAAGCAGCCCTCTGATCTGATTGGCTCGAGGGAATACACCTTAGACACAACTGATGACTGTCTCACCGAGACTCAACCATGAACTCGCTCACGTCAGACTCAGTGAAACCGTATGTGTGGCTGTTCTGTTCTGGACTGTTCTACATATAAATCAAGAAGCAGGACGTGTGCTCACCATTAACAACACATTGGATGCAGTGAAAGCAGTCAGTCAGTCATGTGGTGACCAAGTCTGATCGTTAACCTCTCAATGTAAACAGCACCGACTTCCTGTGTTGGTCTTGGTGTGTGTGTGTGTGTGTGTGCTGCCTGGCTTTGTATATATATTTCATATATCATATATTTTATGAGGGAACAATGAGCGAACTGATCTTTCGATGATGATGTGAGTCTGTAGGCTTCATATACAGATCCGTGTTTTCTACTGAAAAGCTGACTTGGCATTTTTGTCTGAGCCACTGGCACTGTGTCAAAGCCTCATGGGAGTTGTAGTAGCTGTAACATGAGCACAGGTCTTTAAAGACTATTTTTACATAACAGAGGGAGAAATGAAGGCCAAATGTTTCTTTGGCCCCAGTGTTTAAGTTTCATTTTGAATCTCTCTTTTAAATGACTCCTTTTAGCCAATCAGCAATCAGAAAGCACCAGGATTCAGCCAATGAGCTATAGCCTCAACAGACCACAAACATCTCTCTGTCTGTGTCCTCCATGTGGAGTTTATTTCTGTCCAGCTTCAGCAGCCAGAGGCCTCATGTGGAAGCTATTACTGTGTGTGTGTGTGTGTGTGTGTATGTGTGCAAGCGTGTGTGTGTGTCTGTGTGTCTGTGTGTGTGTCTGTGTGTAGGCTGTTTTTACAATCAGCTGATTTCATCCTGCCGTCCACAAGCTGAACACGTCTGTCTGTCTCAGTTCTGCTCAATGAAACTGAACTCATACAAAGATCAAACCGACGTCATGTTCATGAAACTTTAAACTTTGTTCATAATACTGATCCATTACAAGAGGAAAACACAGACACACACTTAAAACAGCAATGCTGTATATATTTATATATTTAAAAAAGTTGGAAATAGAGTCAAATAAAATAAAGAAGAAAAATAATGTTGTGTTGTGTTTATCACCACATAAAGTCTTTGTTTTTGACTCAACGTTGTTCGTTGTTCCTTCTCCTTTCTAATTGTGTCTATTACTTTTGTTTTGGCAGTCCATGGGCGTGGCTTTTATGCCATGTGATCACCATTCTGACTTGTCCCCCCTGCCCCCCTCAGGTCCCTCCTCTTCCTCCAGTCCCAGCTTGCTGACGAAGAGTCTGTCTCTGGAGCCGTCCTGCTCACCGTGCGGCCACCAGGGGGTGCTGGACGCTGACTCTCCCCTGCAGCCGAGCTCCGATCCGGGACCCAGCGCCTCCTTGTCAAGCCCCGCCTCATTGGAGGGAGGGGCGGAGCTAACAGAGCGCCGTGGCTCCGCTAACGGGCTGCTGCTGGTCAATGATACAGGGCCGCCAGAACTGCCAGCGACCACAATAACACCACCGAGCAAGAGCAGACCGCCGTTACCTGGACCAAAACCTCAAGGTAACAAAAGAAATATTCACATTGTGTATATTTTATGTTTTAAGATGTTAATAAATTTATGATCCCACTGTCCATAGTCCCCCCGAAGCCCCCCCACCTCCAGCAACAGGCAGGGGGTTCCAGGCCACGCCCCCGGGCTCCAGACAAGCCCCTCCCCCCTCCCCCGCCCTGCAGACCCCTCCCAGTGGACCCCCGGGGGGGGCGGACGCCACCGACCCAGGGTGATGGCACGGCCTCCCCAACTTGTGTCTTGTCACTCATTGAAAAGTTTGAGCGGTGAGTTCTGATTGGTCAAAGTCGGAATGAAGTGATCGTTAGAGATTTGATTGAGATTCTATTGACGTGTGTGTGTGTGCGTGTATGTGTGTGTGTGCAGTGAACAGATCATCGTGGTTCCTGACATCACCGGGGGGGCTCTGTGTCCACGCCTCCCTGACCCCCCCTCCTCCCTCTCCTCCTCCCGACCTTCGTCACCACCATCATCATCATCATCACTCGCCCCTCCCCCACCTGATGAGGAGCCACCCTCTGAGATCAAAGGTGGTGAGGGGGAGGAGGGAGACGGTGACCTACACGATGATGATGATGATGATGATGATGATGATGATGATGATGATGATGAAGAGCTGGCAGCGGCGTGTCGTGACGACCCACATCAGAAGCGTCTCTCTATGGAGTCGGGTTACAGCGCCTCAGAAAAACATTTGGAGGACGACGTGGTTGCTGTGGAGATGAGGGAGCAACAACAGCAGCAGCCGCTGCTGCTTGACCAATCAGAGCTCCCCTCAGAGCGTCTGTCCCTCCCCTCCTCGCAGACGGACGGGAAGCTGGCCAATCGGGACAGCGGCATCGACAGCATCAGTTCTCCATCGCACAGCGAGGAGCTCTGCTTCGCCGGCGTGGATGACGGGGGCGTGGCCTACCCCTGCAGCCCTGCCCTTCTGCCCCGCCTCTCCAGCTCGTCCTCATATGCGGGGGAGGGAGGAGACGGGGAGGGAGGAGAGGGGGAGGCACGGGGTGGAGCCAGAAGGAGGAGGGAGTTCTCTGAGGAGGGAGACAGTGATCTGGAGGAGGAGGAGGCCGAGCTGACACTGGTGCTGCCCCCCCCAAAGACAGACAGACAGGACTCTGCTGAGGTAAGACAGGAAGAGAGACAGACACAGGCTGGAACAGCTCCACCTGCAGGTGGAGGTCACATGACACCAAACAACACTCATCAGTTGACGTCCAAAAATCATGCGTGAAACACAAAAACCTTAAACAAGAAACATGCATCCAATTGAAAGATGAGACTGAAGGTGCATTTCCATCCACCCGTTTCCATTCACCTGATCTGAGTCAAAGACTGAGGTCTTTTAATGAGTTTAAATTAGCGCCACATTTGGAAGCAAGCCTGGCTGAAGACTGTAAGGGTTTGACCAATGAGATCAACCCAGCACTTCAACTTGAGCAGAAATCAGACAGAGTAACAGGAAACACCTGTGCAGGTGTTCAGAGCGTTTCAAGCTCATTAAACACACCAACAAATCTTTAATTTCATCAGCAGATACCGAAGACTGTAATCCTGAAGCATGACATCAATCGCTGTTAAATAAAAACTGTCCTGGAGATGTGTCCACCTGAATGTCCATCTCCACAGAAATTAGTCCAGCAGTACCTGAGTCATGTGACTCACTGTTCTCATTCCCGATGAACTACCGTCAGTTGTGTTTTGAGCTCCTGGCAGATGTGTAACACTGACTTTCTGTCTGTCCAGCTGTCTGTCCAGCAGAAGGTCTTCAACATCGCCAATGAGCTGCTGCACACAGAGACAGCCTACGTCTCTAAGCTCCACCTCCTGGACCAGGTGAGACACCTGCTTCTCTTGAACGTAAAGACAGAACCTCAGTGTGATTGTTCTGGTTGTGTTTGTTATCTGATGGATTCCTCACAGTGTTGAACTCTCACTGTTAATTTCTCCTCCTGCAGGTTTTCTGTGCTCGGCTCCTGGAGGAGGCTCGGTCCCGCTCCTCCTTCCCCTGCGACGTTGTTCAGGGAATCTTCTCCAACATCTGCTCCATCTACTGTTTCCATCAGCAGTTTCTGCTGCCGGCGCTGCAGAAACGGATGGAGGAGTGGTGAGCACGTTTCTCCTATTCTCCTCCTCCTCTACTACTGCTCCTCCTCCTCGGGACTTGCTTTGACTTCATTCCTCCATTGTCTGCAGGGATTCTAACCCGCGGATCGGGGACATCCTGCAGAAGCTGGCTCCCTTCCTGAAGATGTATGGCGAGTATGTGAAGAACTTTGACCGAGCCATGGAGCTGGTGAACACCTGGATGGAGAGATCGGCTCAGTTCAAGACCATCATCCAGGAGATTCAGGTGCAGACTCACTGATGCTGCTGCAGCTCTCCGTCTGTCGTGTGATGTTGTTTTGGCTGTTCATATGTTAATGTTTGCGTTGTTGTTGTTGTCTTTGTGCAGAGGGAGGAGCGTTGTGGTAACCTGACTCTGCAGCATCACATGCTGGAGCCGGTCCAGAGGATTCCTCGCTATGAGCTGCTGCTCAAAGATTATCTGCACCGACTGCCTGAGGACGCCCCGGACTACAGGGACGCCCAGAGTACGTAAAATGAACATACAAAACCTGATGCATCAGTGCATAGCATGGCTTCCATTCTCTTTCTCTGCTGACAAGAAGTTGTCTTCATGCTCTTTAGTAAAACAACTGAGTCAGCTGCTGATCCGCCAACATTCAGACCCTTTCCACCGCAGGAACTCACAGACCTGTAAACTGGTTCTTCTCAGAAACCAAACTGCTCTCACTGTGTTTCACTGGAGTGACGTCATCCTCCAGACAACAGTTTTTATTATTATGTGACTCAGATTTAAAGTGAAACTAAACAACGCAGACATGTTAATCAACAACAAATCAAACACGTAGCATGCATGTGAACCCACGAGCATCAAAATACAACATATAATGTTAATGTGTGAGACCAGAGGAGAAGAATCAGCAGCAGGTTGTTTTCTCTTCAAACTTGCCTCCATTCTTGCTGGGATGAGTCTGCTGCTGAGCTTGCCCCTCACTTGTAGAGTTGATTTCCGAGGACGCGTCCTTTACAAAGTTCTGAGGAAACACATCGTCTGTCTCTCTGCAGAGTCTCTGGAGCTGATCGCCACAGCGGCAGAACACTCCAACGCTGCCATCAGGAAGATGGTAAGACAGTTTCACACACCCAGAGCTGTCAGCCATAATCACCACGATCTTCATGGTCCACCACAGTTCAGACCTCATCTTTAATTAACCTGCTGTGATTACACTCATTAACCGTCTGAAGCACGTCACAAACACAGCTGTTTGTGTTTACTGCGTCGTGTTCTGCTCCGCTGTGGGAAAGTTTCTGCACTTCATCACTCAGTTTGGCAGAAAACATATTAACGCAAATAAGAAAGATAACAGCAGGCCAGTGGTTCCAAATTCTGATTCAGTCATCGCTCCACAAGTCTCCTTCTGTTAGTTCACTCCTCCTCTGCCTTCATCTCCTCGTCCTACATCTTCCTCCCCTTTCATCCTGTCCGTCCTCCATCCTCCTTGTCCTTTATCCTCCTCCTTCACTGTCCTCCTCCTTCATCCTCGTCCTCCTTCACCCTGTTCATACTTCGTCCTCCTCGTCCTCATGCTTTATCCTACTTGATATTCATCCTCCTCGTCCTTCATCCTACTCGTCCTTCATCTTCCTCGATACTTCATCCTACTTATCCTTCATCCTTCATCCTCCTCCTCCTTCATCATGCTCATCCTTCATCGTGTTCATCCTTCATCGTGTTCATCCTTCATCTTCCATCCTCCTTGTCCTTCATCCTGTTCATGCTTCATCCTCCTTTCCTTCATCCTCCTGTCCTTAATCTTTCTCATCCTTCATTCTCCTCGTCCTTCATCCACCTTGTCCTTCATACTCCTCATCCTTCATCATGTTCATACTTCATCTTCCATCCTCCTCATCCTTCATCCTGTTCATGCTTCATCCTGCTCATCCTTCATCCTCCTCATCCTTCATCATGTTCATCCTTCATCCACCTTGTCCTTCATCCTTCATCCTGCTCATCCTTCATCGTCCTTTTCCTTAATCTTTCTCATCCTTCATTCTCCTCATCCTTCATCCACCTTGTCCTTCATCTTTCATCCTGCTCATCCTTCATTCTCCTTGTCCTTCATCCGCCTTGTCCTTCATCCTCCTCGTCCTTCATCCTGTTAATCCTTCATCCTCCTCTTCCTTCATCCTTCATCCTCCTCGTCCCTCATCCTCCTCGTCCTTCATGTTCCTCATCCTTCATTCTCCTCATGCCTCAGGTAGACAATCTCATGTTTTCTAGGTCAGGTGTCTCCTATGGAGCAGAACCCCAGGTTTCTACCAGGCAACTAGAAGAATAAAGTACTAATATTTTATGAGAAATGATTTTGTGGTATCAGGAGATCAGGACTGTGTTAACCTCTCTAACAGTGATGACAGGGTCAGAAATCTGGACTTTTGTAGTCTGGACTGGTTTCAGCTTTTGAGTTGCTGTCGTCTCTAATTATCTCTCACTAATTAAAGTGGGGGTTCTGCTGAAGTGTGTCAGTTCACAGTGTTTCCATACTCAGCTGACATGAGAAGAAGCTAACAGCCACTCGTATCTTCACCACAGCTAAATGTAAAAGCTATTTTTTTATGTACCATCTTTTTTGTTTATTTTCTGATGTTTATGCATGGTGCTTATGGACAGATTGAAAATGCTCACAGAAGCAGATGGATGGAAACATAACACCTACGAGGTGACCTCATGTTTTCAGGAGGGCATGAAACAGTAACTATTGATCTTTCTGACTGTACTTGTCTCTTTGTCTCTGCCAGGAGAGAATGAGGAAGTTGTTGAAGGTTTACGAGTTGTTGGGGGGAGAAGAAGACATTGTTAACCCAACAAACGAGCTCATTAAAGAAGGACACATCCTAAAACTGTCCAACAAGAACGGGACCACGCAGGACAGATACCTCATACTGGTACTCTACTGCCTTCTACTCTGTTGTTCAACGCTGATTACAAGAAGCTGTGACGCTGTGTAAAACATAAATGAAGCAGCACGTGGTAACTTGCTAATCCTTTCTGACATCTACTGACCTGAAAACAACACAAAGTCAATATATTTACTGTTTGAGCTCATCAGCTTCATTGATTTTCGTAACTATAAGCTTATTCTGAATCTGATGCAGCAACACGTTTCAAACAAGTTGGGACAGGAGCAACTAAAGACTGGGAAAGATGTGGAACGCTCCAAAAGCACCTGTTTGGATCATTCCACAGGTAAACAGGTTGATTGGTAACAGGTGATAGTATCATGATTGAAAGGCTCAGTGGTTCACAGCGAGGATGGAGCGAGGTTCAACACTTTGTGAACACATGATTGGATAAAGGATATTAATTCGTGGACTCTAGCCTGAAGAGGAAAAGGACCATCCAGATTGTTCCAGCACAGAGTTCAGCAGCCAGCCTCTGTGCTGGTCTGGAGGTGTGTAAGTGGTCATGGGTCACCTGCACACCTGTGAAGGCTCTGTTAATGCTGAAAGGTACAAACAGGTTCTGTAGCAACATGCTGCCATCCAGACGAAGTCGACTTCTTCAGGGACGTCCTGTTTATTCCAGCAAGACCATGAAAGGAGACGTTCTGCAGGGTTACAGCAGCGTGGCCTCATAGTCAAAGAGTTCAGGTACTATACCTGCAGTCCAGACCTGTCCCCCTTTGAGACTTTGTGCAGCATTATGAAGACAGAGACCGTTGAGAAGCTGAAGTCGTTCATCAAGTGGAATGAGGAAGAATTTCACCTCAGCAGTTTGAGTCCTCAGTTCCAAACTCTGACTGAGTGTAAAGAACAGCTGATGGAACGCAGACGAAACAGACCCTGAACCAGCTTTATTTAAACACACATCAAATCCAGAATGAGTCAATATTTACAAAAAACAATAAAGTTTCTCAGTTTGAACATTAAATATCTTTTCCCCACAGGTCAAAAAGGATTTTGAAATCACTGCATTCTTTTTTATTTAAGTTTTACACAGCGTCCAACTGGTTTAGAATCACTGTTGTAGTCGACTGTATCGTTGATGAAGCAGAAAGGAGTGACGTCTGTCTCTCTCTGCAGTTTAATGACCGGTTGCTGTACTGCGTCCCAAAGCTGCGTCTGATTGGTCAGAAATATGGTGTCCGTGCTCGCATCGATGTGGACGGCATGGAGGTGAGGCATCACAAGCTGATAAATGCCACTATTGACTGAATGGAGGTCCATCTTCTAGTCCTGAATCTGATTAAACCTGTCCCCCTGTCTCCCTCCATCTAGCTGAAAGAGACCAGCAGTGTTGCAGTTCCCAGGACGTTCCTGGTGTCTGGAAAACAAAGATCCCTGGAGCTGCAGGCCAGGTAGGGACACCTGGAGACAACAGTTTATTAATAAAGGAAGTCTCACTGAGATCAAGATCTCTGTCACCAGAGACACCTGACCAACACACACACACACGCACCATGACATGTTGTTTTCTGACTGTCTGTGTGATTGTGTTTCTGTAGGACAGAGGACGAGAAGAAGGACTGGATACAGGTAAACACAACAGAGCAATGATCTGTTCTTTGGCATGAAGCCCCTCCTCCTGCAAACACTTGGTTCTATTAGCTGTTGAAGTGTCCTTCAACAGCCTCCTCTAGCTTTAAACTTCTCTCCTTGCTGCAGTGATGTTCAGGTGTACCCCAGGACTCTGTGATATCACTGATGGGAGCAGTTATAGGTGCAGCATAGCACATTTCTGTAAATAAGACAGAACTTCATCCTGAAGGAATTTAATGTGCAGCAGCTGCAGTACAGAGTAGGAAAGTGTGCAAATATCAGTAAAGTTGAAAAAAATCAAAAAATGGCTAACATTATGTATCATAAGTTGCTCATATCTCAAGTTATCACAATGAGTAAAAGCTTCTTTCACAAGAGAAACAACAGTTTTACTTGACCTTTGCTATCTGTTATTTGAGACAGGCTTTTATTTGTTTTTGCTATTGACATTTGGGCATTTTAATACTGATAATATTGGAGAATCATCACTATAACATATACTGCATTTTTATCAACAATAGCTTTAGTTTTGTATGTGTGTGTGTTTGTGTGTCGTCAGGCCATTCAGGCGACCATTCAGAGACACGAGCAGACGGTGGAAAGCTTCAGACACCTGAACTGTTCACTACGAGATGATGAGTCCACTCCACCTCACTCCCCGGTAACTGTTCACAGATCAAAAGCATCTTAAGGCTCAGATGATGTTAAAATCCATCTGGTGAATCTTTTTAAGCTGAAGAGGAGACAGTCATCTGCAAAAAAACGTTGTTATAATGTTCTTCTTTGTCTGTCTGTTTGTCTCAGAGCTGTGTGGAGTTGGGAAAGAGAGCTCCGACTCCAATCAGAGAGAAGGAAGTCACTCTGTGTATGAAGTGTCAGGAGCCGTTCAACTCCATCACCAAGAGACGACATCACTGTAAAGCCTGTGGACACGTACGTTCATCAACATTCATCTCTGTGATTTAATCTGTCGTATATTACTATATGCCAGCAACTATAAACTGCTGACATTTATAAGATCGGTGACCTCCACAGTAAAGCCTGTGAACAGATCCGGATCAGCTCCAGGACACATGAAATGTGGGACGCAAAATGTTACACAACATCTGTAGACTCCTTTACAACATCTGTAGTATCCTTCACATCTTCGGCTAACTGCCTGTTTGTCCATGTTGAATCCAGGTGGTTTGTGGGAAATGTTCAGAGTTTCGTGCTCGTCTGTCGTACGACAACAACCGAACCAACCGTGTTTGTGTGGACTGCTATGCCATGCTTGTGGGAGTGTCGCCCTCACCCGGCACGCTCACTACCAGCACCCAAAGGAGGCGCTCCATCCTGGAGGTTAGTGCGACATCACCGCGTTTGTCCCACTGAGAGATTTTTGTTATTTCTTTGTAGTTGTTCACTTTTCAATGAAACATTTTCCACCTTGACGCTCTGTAAGGTTTTAGGTATTTAGGGTAGTTAGGACTACCACGATAGAACTTTAAATTCTGGATTATATATTTTCAGCTGTACCAAAACCAATTAGATTGTTGAAACATTGTACGTTGTTTTTGTGATGAACATTTTATCTTCGATTTCCTCTCATTTTTGGATTGAGTGTTACATAAAACTGATGCTCTCTTCTTCTCTGTCTCTTGTTGCCATAGAAACAGGCCTCCCTGGCAGCAGAGAACAGTGTGATTTGTAGTTTTCTTCACCACATGGAGAAAGGAGGGGGGCGGGGTTGGCAGAAGGCCTGGTTTGTCATCCCTGAAAATGAACCACTGGTGCTCTACATCTACGGAGCTCCACAGGTATGTTAGTGACCTACAACACTGTACGGCAGCTGGAGGTAACGTGCAGTCACACTGGAGGGCAGTCAGTTCATCATACAGGGGAGAGTAAAAGCTCCTCCTGGATGTGATTCTGATCTGAAGTTGATAGAGAAAGAAAGTGGTTGGTGGTCTGAGATCTCACTGTGAGACACATTTAGTGATAACTGGGTCAGAGGTGTTCATACCAAAGAAAGGCTGCTTCTAAACTCTGTTTGGAATTCTCACAAAATGAATGTTCTTATGACCCACGTCCAAAACCAACCAACCAATTAGAATACAACTAAAACCAACCAATCAGAATTCAGCTAAAACCAACCAATCAGAATCCAACTACAAACCAACCAATCAGAATCTGACTACAAACCAACCAATCAGAATCCAACTACAAACTAACCAATCAGAATACGACTGGCATAATACCCATGATACACTTTGAGGAGCCCTTGTGTAGAAAATAATGGACTGAAGTTGTTGTTTTCTCACCAGGATGTGAAGGCGCAGCGCAGCGTGCCTCTGATTGGCTTCGAGGTCTCCCTTCCTGAGTCATGTGACCGCCTGGAGCGACGCCACGCCTTCAAGATCTCCCAGAGTCACCTGACCCTGTTCTTCAGTGCCGAGGGGGAGGAGCTACAGCGGCGATGGATGGCCGTCCTGTCGAGGGCCGGGAGGGGGGAGGAGCATCAGGTCCACCGGCCAATTGTGGAGAGTCTGGAGGAGGAGGGGGAGGAGCTAGCGGCTGCAGCAGAGGGGGAAAACACGTGATTCTGCTGGATGAGGAAGGACGGAGATGATAAAGGCGGGGCCATTAAATGAAGATCAATCCTTGTTGGAAACCAGTACAAAACCAGTACATACATTCGTAGCTAATATTAACACACACACTCACTCACACGCACACACACACTCTGAGCTCTCTGTGTATTTAAAGTTGCGTGGGTTGTCTGCATGATTCCTCCCCACTGTCGACACAAGATGGCGTCTCTCTCTCTCTGTCTTCACCTTTTTTCACCTGTGTTACAACGCTTTAAGGTGGGCGGGGCCTCCTCTCCCACTGTAAAAACGTTCCTTTAACAGGAACCTCAGAACATCGAACTGCGACCACATATTCAGAAAACTGACCAAAAATTTGAAAGTGAATTGATTAGAACTTCTGCCCATCCCTTCTGAAGCTCTCTGATTGGACGGTTCCTGGAATACAATCAACCATAAAGCACATGCGTCAAACAGCTTGTTTTTCAGCTTCTCCTGTGTCCCTTTTACAGTGTATTGATCTGTCAGAAGGCTGAGTGGACCGTTTTAATCTGTTTAGTGGTGAATTCACTCTGCAAAGGCCTAGTTATTGGAGTTACTGTGTCCTTCTTCACCTGTTGGTAGGACACCAGTGAGCAGTCACAACCTGCAGGGGTTTGTTAGTTTCAGTTTTCCTCCCAGAAACACGTTTCAGTTTCCGGCACTGACCAATGAGGAAACCCCGCGGTGAGAGACTGGATTCAGTTCCAGACCAGGAGAACCAGACTCCACCTGGAAAAAATTAGACCCAGATTCCCTCTGAATCTCGCTCATATTGAACAATTCTACACCTCACGGTTTACGTCTGTTTAAAGCTAATGCAAGAGGCAGCCTGGTGTGTTTGTAGGGAAGAGGAAAGTAAAGGACCAGATGTGGGACATGGACGGAGAATGTGGACAGTGGGCATGTGGACGTGTTCACACGTCACATATGTTAGGCGAACGATCCGTGTGGAAATCAGCAGACATGTTCATCTCCCAAAAAACAACCTTTATCCATCTTTGACTTTTAGTGGAACAAATAAACATGATGGAGTCAAACCGGACGAACGGTCGCCGTTCAGATCCCAGCTGAAAGCTGAAGAGTGGAATTTCAGTCTGACATTAAAGACGAGATTAAAGACGAGATCCTTTCTGTTTTTAAAAGAGGAAGTTTAGAAACATGTCAGCTGGAAGTCAGACTGCTGAAAGGACGGAGGAAACGCTGTGAGATTTTTAAAACACAAAAGAAGAAAAAGACTAGCGTGTTCCTTCAAAGACGTTCAAATTTTTAATCCGAAACTTCCCCTGAACAAAAAACACCAGATTTCTTTTTTCCCTTCGTTTTCCTCTGAAGTCTTCTGTTTGTTCGACTTTGAGACTTTCACCCTTAATAACCTAACTGCTGCTGTCTGACATTTCCCAGCAGCCTCTGCTCTGAGCTGCTGACTCATTTACCTGCAGCCCCTCTGCTGGTGAAGTCGGGTACTGCGGGGGTTTTATAAAATCACCGGGCGGTTCATCACGGTCCTGAAGGAATCTCGCTCAAACATCCTCGGCCCTTATTTCATAAAATATATATGTGTATATATATTATTAAGTCTTTGTCAAATGTCAAAATACCTCAGAATGTGGTTGTCAGAGTTTAAACTCTTTTTTCCGCCTGAAAAACTTTTCAAAAACACAAAAAGATTCAGTTCACAAAAACATGAAACAGAGAAGCTGAAGCCCGGCGATGATAGAAGTGTTTCAGATAGAAAAGACTGAAATTGTCGTTGATTCATTTTCTGTTTTTCGTAATTTGTGAATTTAATTCGTCTTTGCTATAATGTTCCTCCAGTTCACTGTTGATGTCTGGAGAACCAATTCCAAAATTGACTCTGACAGGCTTTTTTTTTTTTTACTGACCTTTATTGATCAGACAACTAATAGATTGATTGAGAACACATTAACTGAAAAATTAAAATAATCATTAATTGCAGTCTTAATCACCTGTGAGATATGAGGCTTCTGCAGGACACTGATGATCCCGGTCCATGATGATGATGCTGATGATGATTGGGGGGTGGGGTGTTTGTTTGCTTGTCTTTTGTCTTTTGAGTTGGAGGGCTGTGTAAAAAGACGGATAACTGGACGGTCTCTAACAGGAAACCTGAAACTCTCCACTTGGACTCGCCAATTTATTTCCTTGATGTTGGAGATGAATCCAGCGATTAGAGGGAGCCGACGTGGACTGAACCCAAAAGAAAAAAGACAGTTTAGTTGTTTTTATCATATTCGCTTCCCGTGCAACAGTATTTCTCTCTGTCTCTATAAAAACCTTTTGGACAAAGTGTTTTGATAGTGAAAAAAGCAATTATTATTATTATTATTGTTATTCTGATGAATCTATCTGATACTATGATGAACTGAAAAGACAGACTTCTTGTTGGATATTTCCGTGTTTATGAGTCTGGGTAGTTTTGATGTTTGCTTGATGCAAGTTGATGCGAGAAGAAAACAAAGAGTAAAGTTTTTGTAAATATAATTTATTCTCCTGTGACCCCTCGGTCATGTGACTGTATAAAGGTTAAAGGATAATGCTAGCTGTTCCTCCACACTCTGCAGACCTCCACGCAGCCAGAGCCAAACAGACGGTTTGGGTTTCAGTGGCGGCCATGTTGGCTCCACAGTTCAGATAAACAGCTAACAAGGTGAAGGTTATTAAAGGAACAATCCGACATTTTAGTAAATCCTCATGTTTTCTGTCTTTTCCAGGGTCAGATATTACGGATGGATTTCAGTTTTACGTATGTGCGTCCAGTTCAGTTGAAGGACCAGACAGTAATTCAGTTACAAACTACAAAACTAGCTAGCACTGCTTAGCCTGCAGCCTTTCATTTAGCGTTCAACTAGCTAACTGCCAAGGTCTATACTTTGACTGAGAGGATGCAGTTTGTGCTCTGAGCTGACAAGTTACAGCACGATGCTAATCTGGTGAATGATAGCTGTGCTGGATGAAGTTATTTCTGTAGTAAGATAGCAGCATTTAGGGCGTGCTTTTAGCTGAACTTTAAAACCTTTAGCCGAATGCAACACAGCAACTATTTTTCCCTGTACTGCTTGTTAGCGTAATATAAAATGCAAGCTAATGTAAGTGAAGTTTTCTCATTGGGTGGATGCAGGATAGCCGTGCTATGCGAACAGTTTAGCAATTAGAAGTTTTGCTTCTTTCTTGGTTTCTGTCAAAAAAACACTTGAGAAAATGAAACTTTTACGAAAGGGTTTGGTGTTCCTAATTCAGTTTGTGTGGTATTGGCCAAACATATTTCACAATTTTAAGAGAAGGTAAACTTCAGCAGCAACCCTCCAACCTCCCTGTTTCCATTCACTATGCTAAGCTAGGCTAAACACGTCCTGGACTTATCGATATATTGAACACAAAGAGATGAAACTGATATCCATCTGAAACATTTGCCTCTGGGTTACAAAATGAAAACTGTATTTCTTAAAATGTTGAACTCTTTCCTTCTTTAAAGGTCCAGTGTGCAGGATTTAGTGGCACCTAGTGGTGAGGTTGCAGACTGTAACCAACTGAACACCCCTCGCCCCACCCTCCTCTTACAAGTCCATAGATTGGTGGCCGCTAAAAACATGAAAAATGCGAAAGGCGGTCTGTAGGGTTAGTGTTTAGTTTGTCGGTTCTGCTGTAAAAACATTGGCGGTGTAACATCATGGACTCCATGGAAGAGGAGCTGCACCCTCTGTACATATAAAGGGCTTACTCTAACAAAGCAACAGTTCTTATTTTCAGGTGATTATGCACGAATGAAAGCATGATTATGAATACTCTGTTCCATTTCTGCCAATAGATCCTCCACACTGGAGCTTTAACTTCTACCTCAGCTCTGTCACTAACGTGGTGCTCAGTCTGTGTGTGGCTCTGGTTGCCACAGCCTGTTCTGGTGTGTAAAGCAGACTCCAGTGGTGTGTTGTCCTCTCCTCCTTCAGTGGGAATGGAAGGAAATGGCCAGTAACTCAGCCTTATAGTTGCCATCATCATCAGTTGTCTTGATGTGGTGAAAAATGTTTGAATTTTTAATCTGAGTGATTTGTGTTGGACAGTTGTGGATTATTTTGGTTCTAGATTTTTATTTTTTTTTTTCCTGTTTTCAGAGAATTTTGGAGACTGGTTCTTACTGGTTCTGACCAGTGTGTGTATGATACAGTTGAACAGTGGTGTGTTGTATCAGTCCAGTGTGCACTTTCTCTTCATGTGCCAAAGCACATATTCAAAACTATACAGTACTGAGTATACAGAGCTAGTGATGTTGTTGGCTAATATATCATCAATATATCAGATCTGTATTATGTATTGAAGTATTTCTTGTTATTATGGGCTGGATACCACATTTCAGTTAAAAGCCGGTTAGTCTCAGTTTGAGTCAGTTATAAGTAGACATGAGGGTTATTTCATTATCACACGAAGGAGATTTTTTTGGTGTGAAATTAACAGTTAAGATTTCTTGAAAAGAGCTGCTTGAAAATTTGCTCAGATGTTTATCGGAGGTGTGAGTGCCAGCCAATGCAAACTGTGGCTAAGAGGTCAAAATGACTCATGACGTCAGCCTCTCAACAAGCTAACGTTGATTACCATGCTAGCTAAACCCTCATGATTGACCTGTCAAGCTTGTTAGCAATGGACTTTATATCACTGAAGTTCTTATGTGATGACAAAGTTAACGTGCTGAACAGGAATAATAAGGCGCTAATCACTATTCCCTCATTGTCAAGACAGGTTGCTATTGGTCAGTGCAGCAAATTTGTGTGTCAGACTTCGCTAAAGGTGGCTTGACACAAAAGCTTTGCATGAATTGACTTTTTCTCTGGGAGAGAAAATGCTAATCGTAGCAGTTCCATCGAAATGAATAATTTTGTTATAATATTAATGGTTTTAAATACAGGTGTGGTCCAACCTGTAATCACATTTTTGAAATTGCTGGAAACTGTAGAGCCAAACCCATTTAAGTGTGTTGAGGTGTAGCTGTAGCTTTTTATGAGTGCAGACGTCGTGACAGATTCGACTTGCTCGTCTCCGGTTAGAACCAGGAGTTACAGTAAGCTAGAACCACTCAGCACCGGTTTCAACCAACAAAGTCACGTTTGAATTGGTTTAAGCAGTTAGACAGAAACATTTACAGCCAGTTTGGAGCTGCTAGTCAGCGGTTGTAGTTACCACGGCAGCTGGTTTGAACTGGTTCTGTCCGGTTAGAACTGGTTCTGTCTCTTCTGGTTTCATGACAGTTGAATCAGTATTTTGCCTTCCAGTTTCTACATCTTTTCTTTTGCTTGTGCCAAATCTTGATCGCTGTCAGTGTTCAACAGTAACAGTCTGCGGTTTTGTATTTATTTATCGTTTTTAATCCAAAGTGTTATTATTGCTTTTCTTCTCTTATGTTCTTTTTTTACTTCCTGTTTATTCAGATATGAACTCTGTGATCTTCAGGAGGGTTCTGTGTGTTTCTGTCCTCACAGACACATCCCTCACCTTTTCAAATCGTGTCAGTCTCCGATTCCTCCTTATCAGGCGGTCACAGTGTTATGAACTGTTATTGGCTGCTGTTACCATGGAGACCATCAGGATTTTCACGTTTATATTTACACGGACGTAATTTGCTGAGATGAAGCTGAAACATGCATGAAACAAAGCCACTCTTTTTAGTAACTGGCAGTATTCTGGCATGTGGACTGTAAATGTCACCAGATAAACATATTTAGAACACGGAGTAGTTTAAGAACCGGGCAGTGATGTCATTTAGTTGAATGACATCTTTCTGTGACCAGAGCTCTTATCTCCTGACCTGTTGCTATAGTAACCGCTGGGTTTCTGGAGCAGCAATTTAACACGGTAACCACCAGGCTCCCCATCCTTGTTCCCCAGAGTTACCATGGTAACTACCTAGTTTGGCTGCTGGATTTATAGTACTGTTACCAAGCAACCATTGGACTTTGGTTACCATAACAACAACATGCTCTTGCTCTCTCTCTCGCTCTCTCTCTCCGGGTGTAACAGCAGCATGGTTGTGTATTCTTCTTCTTCCTGTTGTAGTTCTGGTATCTTGTTATTACTGATTATTGAGTATTGATTGATTGCAGGTTATTGGTTAGTGGCCGGCCACTGCCTTCCATCCTGTCCATGTCTGTTTCCCATCATGCCCTTCTGTAAGAAAATACAATGAGAAATGTTTATGAGGTTGTAAATGAAATAAAAACATAAAAACTGACCACATGACTGTCTGGAAGTAAATCTACTATGACTGCTACTTTCACTGCTACAACTACTACTATATCATTCAAAAAACTTTACTGTTACGCTTTAGAACCACGTACAAATGAGGCAACAGCACCATCTAGTGACAAGACAGTTTAAAACAGACGAGATCCACATCAAGATACTGACCAAATGAGCAAAAGAAATAACAAGTGAGAGGGTTACTGCAGGCGAACGTGATTTATTTTTGATATTTTTTATTTATAGATGATCAGACAGTGGCGATATAATTTTCCTTTTTCTTGGTAAATTATTCACTTTGAATTCACACACTCACAATAACTCACATTTGTGAATATAAATTTGTGGCATAAATAAGAATTGAATTTCTAAATCAAACAACATTAATGTCTATCCAGTGAAATATTGTAGAGACAAAATATAAAAGGAGACATTTTGAACAATTACTTTATGTTGAACATGTTGATTTATTTTAGTAGCACACGGTGATGGAAAGTACAGTCAAATACTGCACTTAAATACAATTACACACTTGAACCAGTAATAATTTGAGATTATCCTGTCATCTGATGTTTTCACTGTCAAGAATAAAAACTGTCAGACTAAATTTTGGAAGTGAAGGAGCTCAGAACAAATGTATTCCTTCATTTCTGTGCTGCTGTTCTGCTTATTCCACTACATCTACAGTGCAGTGTTGCACTTTTTACTTTGAGCTGCTGGAACTTTAAATTTATTTTTGGAGATTAATAAAGTATCTATCTATCTGTCTACTGCACTACATGTATGTGAGCGCTTCAGGTACTTTTCAGAGGAAGAAACAACATGAAGGGCTCATCAAACGCGAGAGTAGGACGCCTCGTTACAGATTAAACCATTAAATAATTCAAATCAGCTGCACGTCAACCGGCCACAACGTTAAAACACAACAAATCACAGACAGTCCCGCCAGCCCCTGCAGCCTCTCCAGTCCTCACAACAAGGATGTGGCGTAACAAACCTCCCGCCCTTTCATTGGACGGCTCTCCTGTCAGTCAAAGCTCTGCCGATCAGTCGTGCTGGGCTGACGTCACCTGGGATTCCCCCCACCCCGACACACGCGCGCACACACACACGCACACACACACACACACACACACACACACTTCCCGTAACAGAGGGGACAAAAACAAACAAGATGGCGGACTCCGCTTCCCCCTCTGAGTAATCCCTGCCGCTGTCCTATTGGCTGGTAGCAGGCAATGCAGCAGCTCATTGGTCGGAGGAGATCAGTCCAGGCGGTGAGACCCGCCTCCTGTCAGTGAGTCACACACAGAAACAGAACAGGTAGAAAACACCTGGACGGAGCTCAGGTGCTGAGTACACAAGTTTTTATACACTAAAAATTAATTATCTAATCATTGAGACATTTACTCAAGTAATTCTGAGGTATTTGCACACTTTCTACTCCTTCATACGTTACTGCATGTCAGAGTGAAATATTGCAGCACAGCTACCTGAGAGCTGCAGCACTGATCACTGTGGAGGTGTGAAGGCTCTGCTCACCTGAGCAGGTGTCTCCATCACCGGGCTAAGGCTCAGGATTCTAATGTGAATGATGTCCCCACCTGCCGCTAACTCTGCTGATGGTGAATAAGGACTCATGATGACAGGATTTGTTCCTAATTATTCAGTGTAAGTGGAAACACGTGTGACTGGAAAATCAATGAATATTTTATTTTGATGTCACACCATTAAGATGATGATGACAATAAATAAAACATCCAATAAATAACAAAAACACATCCGTGCTGGATGGAAATGTAAAGTCTGAGTGGATCTGCACCGAGGGGCCTTTGAGCAGCTCACAGGTTGATCAGGTCAGTCTGAGCAGGACGAGCTCCTCCTGCAGACTCTTCGGTTCGTGGCTCACTTCCAGGTCCAAAAGCGTCACTTCCTGGACTTGACTGGGCCGGCACAGTCTGTGAAGGTCCGATCTGTTTGCTGTATGTCTCTGCTCACAGCTGTCCCGCAGACGCAGTCTCTCTGTCTGTGATTCTGTCTGTGCTTCACTGTGCAGGCTGTTTAGGTGCTCGGAGCTGCACTCGGTCCTCAGATCTGGTCTTGGTTCTGCTGAGCTCTTGAGAATCAGCATCGGTTCGTGCTGGACTCTAACATGCTGCTGCTGTGATTGACACTTTGATTGACACTTTGAACCTCCGGTGGCTGCTGGGAAATAAAGCCCCTTTCTGTGCTCAGTCTGTCCGTTAAAACGTCTCTGCCGCTGGAGAAATGTCAGCCGTCCGCTCGGACCAGATCCACACCGGTGAGCAGGACCGAACCGGAGCCGAGACGGAGCAGCAAGACGCCGAGATCCTGCCATCGCAGACCGTGTTTGTCATCCTGGACTCGGCTGACACACTCAACCTGGTCCGGTGAGTACGGAAGTCGTGGAAAGTACCGTTATTGC
Organism: Chelmon rostratus; assembly: GCF_017976325.1. Classification (NCBI taxonomy): domain Eukaryota; kingdom Metazoa; phylum Chordata; class Actinopteri; order Chaetodontiformes; family Chaetodontidae; genus Chelmon; species Chelmon rostratus. Next base: position 26,599,288 of record NC_055667.1, on the reverse strand, counting down.
TGCCGCGCCGAGAACCTCTCGCCAAACTCTGTTCAAATCGCTGTACTTTTAAATCCGCTGCGCTCATTGGTGTAAAGACATATGTGACTGAATAGGACTGAAGACATCTGTCAGATCTGTCTGTCCTCTAACATCGGTGCATACATTATACCTCAAACGTGTTACTTCAGTTGTGTTTAAGGAGACACGGCTACACTGTAAACGTTCATTGCGGCTTGAGATGAGCAGGCTACCAGGGAAACACTTTTGTTATTTTAATAAGTTTTGTTATGTGCCGTTGATCAATGCCGAACGGGACTGTCGTTCTTGTTGCTTAAACTGGAAACAGCAGGTGTCGTTTGTAAACCCGCTTTCGTAGCGGAGAAGCGGGTCAGTTTTAAATTTGAGAATTTTCGAATGGAATTTGGTATGACGTATGGAAGGCTACACACAGTTGAACTAGAATGACCGTCAACTGTGAGTCATGTTTATAGCTCTGCTGTTGGTTGAAAGTCAACTGAACGCAATGATGCAGTTGAAGTAGTAGAAGTATTTTATCTGTATTAGATCACAGTATTCACACAGTCACAATGGAGCGGACAGTAGGCTACCTCCGTTATTTAAGTAGAACTTTTATATTATAATTCATCTTGATGTAAAATATGTTTGCCGAGTTGAATTATTTTTCATAAAGATTCAACATCTAAATCTTGAACTTTAGCTGGAAATTTCTGAGGCGTATAATTTTAAATTGTCGCGGTTATGAATGGAGTTTGGTGTGAAGTGCTCCTCCGGAATGTGAGTTGCCATAAAGAATTATTAAAAATGTGGAAGACTGTAATGTTACAGGCTGCTGGGAGTTAGGAGGATGATGATGGTGACCTGTCTGACTTGTGTTGGGCCTCTGATGCTCTTTGCCTCCGGGTGTAATGAGTCATCCAACAGTATCTCTCTCTCTCACACTCACACACACACACACACACACTGTGGTTGGTGTTCTCATGTATTTTCCCAGAGGACAGACAGACAGGCCCGGGCTAGTCCTCCTTAATGTCCCAACACCACACTCTGCTAACTCTCTCTCTCTCACTCACACACACACACACACACACACACACAGAAATGAAGTATGTGAGACAGACTGAGTGAGGCGTCTCTCTGCTCGATGGTCTGTTTGTGTTTGTGGAGGAGGAGGCAGAATGATGAAGAGTCTCTCAGTCTCAGGTCACTGCTCAGCTGGTGAGGATGATGATTTGATGAAGAAGTGGAGGTGAACGGATGAAAATGATGAAACTGGAAATGATGGAGGTGATGAATATGATAAAGATGATGGACGTGATGAAGATGATGGTAGTGATGAGGATGAAGATGGTGGAGGTGATGATGACGATGATGAAGAGCAGCGTTGTTGCTCAGTCTCCTTCAGTTCTGCTCAGTTTTTGTCTCCTCACTTCAAACTAATTCCAGATGTTCAACAATAACTTTAACAAGAGACTGAGACACCTCTGTGTGTGTGCGTGTGTGTGCGTGTGTGTGCGTGTGTGTGCATGTGTGTATGTGTTTAGGCTGTTTCTACAATGTGGCCGGTGGATTAGAGGGAAGTGACTCAGCAGAAATAAAAACACACACACACACACACACACAGCTACACACACAGGAAGTGGGATTCAGAGCAGTTCTGCTGACAGATGTTCCTCCACATTCTTCTTCTCTGGTTTCCAACATCAATACTAAAAATATTCCCATCAGCAGAGTTTAAGGTGTCAGACATATTAACAGACATCTGTCTCTCTCTCAGCCTGTCTGTCTTTCAGCCTGTCTCTCTCTCAGTCTGACTCTCCTGACTTGCATTTGTGAGAGCAGCTGGATGTTTTCTTGTTCACTTTTCTACAGCCAAGTATTGTTTGATCACAGCAGCACCTGGTGGACATTAGAGGAACTGCAGAGAGACGCACTGTACATTCGGAGGCAGCTGATTGGTTCATTCTCTGTCTGTCTGTCTTTCTGTCTGTCAGGGTGGAGTCTGGTATCGTCGCAGACATTGAGGTCGACAGTTTGCTGCCGTCAGACTGTGACACCTTCTACCAGATCAAGAGTCAGCCAATCAGCATCAGGTAACATACACAGCCCGACCTCTGACCCAGAGGGTCCAGGTCATCCAGTGGACATCAAGGGACATTCTGGGGGTCTCTACTATAAACTATAAACCTTCGATAATTAACACTTTAAAACTTAGTGATTCTGCTCCTCCTCTGCAAAACAAAAACATGTTCAGATGTAAAATATTAGTCCTTCCATTTCTCTTCATTGGGCTGGGTTGTGGTGGCGGCAGGCTAAGCAGTGCGGCCCAGTCCTCCCACAGGTCACAGTCGTAAGCGACTAGACTAAAACTAGAGGCCCTGATGTAGAACAGCTGCAGCAGCTCGTCCTGTCTGGAGATTCTGTGCAGTTCAGTGTAAAGGATCCAGGATTTTGGAGGTGAGCCACAGCACAGTGATCCTGATCCAATAAAACCATGGAGGCTGCTTATGTCTCCACAGATCACCGACACGAACTTTAACATTTCGGCAACCCTGAAGCTTCCAGCCGCTACAGCTCTGAGTAGATCTGGTTCTAGGTCAGCTTGTGGGTCTTGCAGGTCCGGTACAGGACCCCCATCCTTGATTACAAACACCAACCAATGAATGAGCTGTTTCTGAATGACTGAGTGATAAATGATGTCATATGATGAGTGATGATGTCACGAATGATGTCATCAACCTGAATAATGGGAAGCTGTCTCTCTCTCTTTAGCACATCAGCCGCAGCTCCCTCCTCTTCCTCCTCTTCATCTTCACTGCCGTCAACAATGTCATCAAGGTAAACACACAACAACACAACGTCTGCCTGTTAGATGTGGTGGAGTAGAAAAATCTAGTACGAATACAAGCATCTCAAGTATGTACTGAGGTATGCTGCTTGAGTAACTGTACTTCATTATATTCCAGCTGTGAGCCTCCTGGGCCATCCATCTTTTTCTTGTTTATGCTGTCCGTCCACCAGAGGGCGCTGTAGTCTTCCAGCTGGATCCCAGTCAGAAACACTGATGATAACCTGCACCTCCTGCTCTCCTCCTTTCTCCTGCTCTCTCATCCTCCCTCTTCCTCTCTCCTCCTCTTTCATCCTCTCCTTTCTCCTCTTCTCTTCTCCCCTCTCTTACTCTCTCCTCCTCTCTCTTCCTCTCCTCTCTCCTCGTCTTTCCTCCTCTCCTTTCTCCTCCTCTCTTCTCCCCTCTCTTACTCTCTCCTCCTCTCTCTTCCTCTCACCTCCTATTGCATCCTCTCTCTTTCTCTCTCCTCTCTACTCCTCACTACTCCTCTCTGTTCTCCTGCAGGGTTTTGATGCGTCAGGATTTGATGCGTCAGCAGGCTCTGGAGGAGGAGCAGAAGGAGGCGCAGAAGCAGCTGCTCCGCTCGGCTGACTCGTCCTCCCCCATCTCTGTGTCTGTGTCTGCCTCCTGCCAACCCCCTGCTCAGGTCCCTGTGGAGGTGCTAAAGGTACGAGGAGGAGGAGGAAAGAAGTGTTTGTTTTCTGATTTTTCAATAATTATCCAGCTCCTGACAGGACGAGAAAACAAAAACAACAAAATCAAATCATAACTGACAGGAAAGAAAAAGTAAAAATAACAATAACAACAATCATCATAATACGTCTGGTCATACCAAAATAGTTCAACGTACTAAAACTGAAAAAAAATTCAAATAAAATATCTGTAAACTAGTTTCAAGATGCATCAGAAATAAAACTTTATTGACAGATATTTTCTTCACACCATGAACAGAATATACATACAGGCAGAATAACAAACTTTTAGCAATTAACCAAGAAAATAATAATAATAATTGACCCAAAAAGTTGTCACACCATTGTTTTACTACTTTAAATTTAGATTGATTATGTTGAAATCATTCATGAAATATAAACACTGAAACGTTCCTGCAGAGCTTCAGCGAGTCTCTTCATACAAAAACTGTTGTCATGAACGCCAGATCAATAACAGCAGAGGTAGACAGAACCAGACTTTAAGTCCAGAAACCCTGGATCCTACGTTTCCCACAATGCAACTGGAAAGCTCTACTAATAGAATACTTCTGTCCATGTGTCTCTCAGGTGCAGACTCACCTGGAGAACCCCACCAGGTATCACATCCAGCAGGCTCAGAGGCAGCAGGTCCGTCAGTATCTCTCCACCGCGCAGACCGCTGCCACCTCCAAGACAGCCAATCAGGAGCCAGCGCCAATGCCAAGCCACTCCCCCCAGCTGGACCCCGCCCCCAAATTACACCCTGCAGACAACACCCGGAAAAAGGAGGTAAATACATCATTGTATCAAACTTATATCGAACTTCACGAGGGTCTTGTATCCCCACGTGAAGGTCGTGGTTGTAGATTCCTGCATACAGACGATGTTTGAGCTTCAGCGGTCTTCCTGCCTGAGTCACAGCCTGCTGAGTCAGCTGCTGGAGAGGATCTGAGTCAGCTGAACCACCAGGAAATCTGTCTGTTTAAACATGTAACACCGCACACACTTCAGCAGCTATTTAATAAATGGGATTTTAAAAAGCCTCAGTGTAATACATTCTAAAAGCAAATATAAGATTCTGGCACACACAGGAAACTTCAGGGTGTCACCAAATCCACCAAAACACGAATCTTCACAAACTTCTTTAACAAATTCATCCTGATGTGTGAATACAGAAGACAGACCTTCCATGTGGTTTATACATCAACCAACCACAGCAGGTAACAGTCATGTGATCTCAGCTACACACCTGAACAGATGGAAGCGGTCACATCGCAGTTTCATCCTGTTAAGTCACAATAATTTATCGGGTAAAGACATGAGAATTTTATGTGTTTATTTTACACGATTACAGCCAACCAGCTTTCACTGTCTGATCCCATCTGATCTGTGATTGGTTTATTCAGATGGAAGAGGCGGTCATCAATGACATCATCAGCCTGGAATCTAGCTTGAATGACGAGTTTCTGACGCTGATCGACTCTGGACTGCAGATCGCCAACACGGTAACAGACACAGAAACATACAGAAAACAAACAGGAAACACAGAAAACACACAGAAAACACACAGAAAACAAACATGAAACACAGGAAACAAACAGGAAACATACAAAACACACAGAAACAAGCAGGAAACATACAGGAAACATACAGGAAACAAACAGGAAACATACAGGAAACATAAAGAAAACAAACAGGAAACACACAGAAAAAACACAGGAAACAGACAGGAAACATACAGGAAACAAACAGGAAACATACAGGAAACAAACAGGAAACATAAAGAAAACAAACAGGAAACATACAGAAAAAACACAGGAAACAGACAGGAAACATACAGGAAACAAACAGGAAACATAAAGAAAACAAAGAGGAAACACACAGAAAAAACACAGAAAACAGACAGGAAACATAAAGAAAACAAACAGGAAACACACAGAAAACAAACATGAAACATACAGGAAACACACAGAAAACAAACAGGAAACATAAAGAAAACAAACAGGAAACAAACAGGAAACACACAGAAAACAAACAGGAAACACACAGAAAACAAACAGGAAACATACAGGAAACACACAGAAAACAAACAGGAAACACACAGAAAACAAACAGGAAACATAAAGAAAACAAACAGGAAACATACAGGAAACATAAAGAAAACAAACAGGAAACATACAGGAAACATAAAGAAAACAAACAGGAAACACACAGAAAAAACACAGAAAACAGACAGGAAACACACAGAAAACATACAGGAAACATACAGAAAACAAACAAGAAACATAAAGAAAACAAACAGGAAACACACAGAAAACAAACAGGAAACAAACAGGAAGGATACAGAAAACAAACAGGAAACACACAGAAAACAAACAGGAAACATACAGGAAACACACAGAAAACAAACAGGAAACATAAAGAAAACAAACAGGAAACAAACAGGAAACACACAGAAAACACACAGAAAACAAACAGGAAACATACACGAAACAAACGGGAAACAAACAGGAAACCTTCACAACAAAAGAAGTCATTCAGGATCACTTGTTTCTAATGGGCAGTGGATTGATGACTGGGGAAGAGCAGAGGAAACACACACCTTCAGATATGCAGTGTGGACAATAATAAGGACTTTAGAGCTGTAATTGTGGAAATGGCTGGGTCCACCGGGTCCACCGGCTGACAGAGCTCTTAGATAGGAGTAAAATGATTGAAGCATCCTGTAGGAGCTCCCTATAGACCAGCTGTACATGGCTTCGCTCAGACACCTGGTCCGGGTCCTGGTCCTGCTCTGTGTTCACATTTCAGATCCTTCTTTCAAACTCAGGACTCTCTCTCATGACGTTTTGTCTAAAAACTACAATTACCCTGAACCAAACACGGCAGCCTTGTTCCTGAATTCATGCACAATTTAACCAGCGTTGAAAAGTGATTGAAGCTGCAGATTGTTTTCCGTTTTGTGAACAGCGCCACGTCCAGCGCTCAGATGTCTCATCGACGTATTATTAAAAACGGGAGATCTTCTGTCAGCAGGAGAGCTCCAGCTGTGACTCACTAACGTTTTCTGTGGGAGCAGCAATGAATGGAAGTTCTACTGCCGCAGCCAGGAAATACCTCCTCACACTACAAAGCTCCATAAACTGTGTGAAGTCAGCGCGTTCATTAGCTTTGTCGCTAACAGGACCACTGACAGCTAGCTGCCTGGAGTGTGTTGAGCTTTGTTTCCATCTTCAGTGAATGAAATGAACAAAATGTCAGCGTGAAAATCTGTAGAGTAGAACATCACTTCATGTTTCCACACTTCCTCCTTCTGCTGCAGTGGCTGTGGGTGGAGACAGTGTGTGTGTGTATGGGTGTGTGTGTGTCAGACAGATAATCAGCTCACTGGGAGGGATTTTGTTTCTTCTTAAAGAGACGTTTCCCCATTTTTCAACAGTTGTCCAAACAGAAAGAGGAAGAGAAGCTACTTTTGTGTGTGTGTGTGTGTGTGTGTGTTGGTGTGTAAATGCTCGTATATGTTTATGTGATAAGATGAGGATTTTAGTTTTACTGCCGGACCATGAGAAGAGGAGGATCAAATCAGAGGTAAAGAGTTTTTCTTGTTGTTTGGGCTGTGACCTCTGACCTTTGAGCAACATTGTGCTGCAGATTGTTTCTGATGGAGGAAATGAAGCTTTTGTTTTATAACTGTGGAGACAGAAAACATCAGCGTGAGGAAAACGTGTTCTGATCCTGCAGTCGAAGTACAGAAGTATTATCAGTAATCATTACTATTACTCACTGAGCAGATTATTGTTCCAGATTTTAATTTTGGATCTGATTTATGTGCAGTTGCATAGTTTCATCTGTAACAATGCCTCATGTGTCATGAACTCTATGAAACAGTAACAAGTAGAGGAAGAAGAAAGTAGCAGGATCTGGACTTACAGGGACACCGTGGTGCCGGTTTACACGTTTTAGCAGGACACCAGTCCACAAACACACAGCTGTTGGTTTCCATTCATTTCTCGAGGACATTCTTTGTGTTTTTTTTCAAATCAGTCTGAACTTAAACTGCGTACAGATAACAGTCTGCTGATTGATCCCATTGATCAGGTCAGGCCACGAGTAAAGACGTGGAAATCAGTGCTGCTGAGTGTGTGTGCGTGTGCGTGTGCGTGTGTGTCTGTGTCTGTGTGTGTGTGAGCAGGAGGCAGCTGTTATCATTTCAGCTGGTTTCCTGTTCAATCAGCAGATTCCAGTTTCTGGAGGAAGGTGAACTGACTTGAGATCAGATCAGAGCTGCTTCAGTTCATCCAGGGATAAAAACATGAAACAACTTTTTAAATAAGAGTCATGCACGCTAATGCTAATGAAGATAGCAGCTACCAAGCGAAACTACTGTGACCTCTGACCTCTGCTGCAGGTCAGCTGATCAGAGACATTGATGATGAAATGAGACAGACTGAGAGTTGGGTGTGTGTGCATGCATGTGTTATCCTGGTATGCAGGTTTATCAGCAGCAGAAAGCCAGGGATGTCATCCTGCAGCCAATCAAAGCGTGGGATGCTCTGGATATTCCGTTCTTAGCCTCTGATAGGCTTTTCTCTGTCAGCTGCTGATTCTGTGGTCTGATTGGTCTGTTCCAGCTGCCGGTGTCGGGGAACATGCTGGACGTGTACGGTGGCAGCAGAGGAATGGCCACGCCCACCGTCACCATTAGCAACAGTTGCCCGGCCGACCTGCACGTGAAGAGAGAGCTGAGTGGTGAGCGTCAAACAGACTTCTATACTCGTGAGGACCTTCTTTTAACATCATTACAAGTATTATTAACTTCAACCTCAAGCTGATTCGAACCAGAGTCCTAAATTCTGCTGGTCGCGTTGTTTGATCACAGCAGCGGTACTGACACGGACTGGATTACCCTGGTGAAATAAAGGGAGTCAAAAAACTGTCCTTTGAATAACTGACGACCAGACAAAATGTCTCATGCAGCCAACCTCCAGTGTCCGGAGTAATTACGACTGGAGCAAAGAAGTAGTCCATATACAGAGTAAGGTGGGGTGGACAGATGGTCAAACAAACACAGGACGTTTGTCCAGGAGGCTTCTGCTCATGTCCTGTAAGAAAAGTCAACGTTACTTATTGTAACTTTTTCTAATTCAAGTTACATCGTGTACCTGACTGTAACCTACTTATTTGAACCCTCAGTCTCCTCCTAAATCTAACCAAGTGGTTTTGGTGCTGAAACCGAAGCAGACTGCGACCGTTTCACAGCGTTAATGACATGAAGATGAAGGTCCGCCTTCGTCAGTTCTCATGTCAGGGCTCTGAGTGTGAAGCCCCTCCCCCTGTTTTTCTGCTGTGAATCTGTTCTTCTTCAGTTTGATGAGTCAACATCATGACTTCCCCTGAACACACATGCACGCACACACACACACACACACACACACACACACACGCACGCACACTCTCAGCAGCCAGTTGTGTTTTCCCACATCATCAGTTCCCACTTCCTGCATGAACGTTTGTTCTCCAAACTAAAACACCGGCTGCCGTTTCTCTGTTTCAGCTGAAACATTCGTTCACTTCATTATTTTCATTTCAAGATGTAACTGAACATCTTGTTTGGTGAGGACCTCGAGACCATCTGTTTAGATCTATCATATTCGTCAGAAAACACTTTTAGCCAGAACTTTCAGCCACATCACATGGTCTTCATCAATGGATGGAGTTTGCTCAGTCATGAATCAGTGAACGTGTGAATTCAGGAGCAGCTTCAGGTCTTTTCATCCATTGTTTGCTTAAAGTCAATCATGAATGTTCAAGGTTTTTTATCTGATACCTTAAAAACTAGTAAGTGTGCCTTTAGTCTCCTCTTTTGTTCCTCATTTTGTCTAATTAATAAATTTTCAGACATCTGAAACTGCAGGAAGATCTTTCAGGCTGACAGATTTTTTTACAAAATGTTCCCACTTTACAAAAACGTCCCCACAAACCTTTGTGCAGTCAGACAGTCCATTGTGTCACATTTTATTGTCCTTCAAGAGTGATGATGATGATGATGATGATGATGATGATGATGATGTTGTTGTTGTTGTTGTAGATGTGGAGGCCAAAGCTCTGATCAAAGAGAGACAAAAGAAAGACAACCACAACCTCAGTGAGTACTGCAGTATTCCTTCACTCAGTAGTGTTCCTGTGTTCATACTCAGCTGTCAGCTGATCAGCCAAATCTGGACTGAAAGGATGAAACCCAGCAGGAGCGTTTGCTTTCTGTTAGTGCGTCGTCAGTACGTAAGATCAGCTCGAGGTCTGACACAGAGGACACTGGACAAGTTTACACTGATGTTAGAAATGTCCACATTGTTCAGTTTGTTTAGACCAGAAGCATCACAGTACTTCACTTTCACCGCTTTCCGGCCGACAGAAGTTAAATGTGCTGTGTGGCTTTGGTGCGACAGTCTGATTCTGTTTCTGTTTAATCATTGATCTCAACATGTTTGTGTTCATGATGACGGGATCTGCTGCGGTTTTATCGCGACATTTTCCCAGTTCCCGGTTTCCCAGTCTCGAGTTTGATTCAAAGTGTTCGACAAAGCAGCTGAAACGCTGGTCTTTAATCTCTTTTCATCTGATGTTTTCCAGTTGAGAGGAGGAGGAGGTTCAACATCAACGATCGCATCAAAGAACTCGGAGATCTCATCCCCAAATCCACCGACCCGTCAGTAACGTCTTCATCCTCTCTGTAGTAGTAATACCTAAGATCAGTACACAGCATACTAAATCATACACTAGATACACATGATACACTAGTACACACTGCACTACAATAATTATCCATAATGAATAATAATTAATCATTTAATCACTATTACTACTGTTAAATGTTTATGTATTCATATCATTGTAGATGAATCACACTGTACAGTCTGAATGAATTCAGTCCAGGCCGTTTTCCTGCTGCACCTCGTTAAGCTCGTTAGTACTGTGTGTGTTAACGAGGCGTGGCCTGTGATTGGTTGATCAGGGACACGAGGTGGAACAAAGGAACCATCCTGAAGGCGTCGGTGGATTACATTCGCAAACTACAGAAAGAACAACACAGAGTCCGAGAGATGGAGGAGAGACAGAGGAGGCTGGAGAACACCAACCACTCCCTTCTGCTACGCATACAGGTGAGGAGGGGGGGGGGACTGTCAGTGTCCTGTAACCATAGTAACTCACAGAGGACAGGCAGACTGTCAGCGTCCTGTAACCATAGTAACTCACAGAGGACAGGCACACTGTCAGCATCCTGTAACCATAGTGACTCACAGAGGACAGGCAGACTGTCAGCATCTTGTAACCATAGTAACTCACAAAGGAACAGCGTCCTAGGTCTCAGTCAGTGTGTGACGACGTGACATACTGTACTGCTGCGGGGGTGTAGTTTGATGTGGTTTTATTGTCCAAACAAGATTTAAATGATGCTGAATCCTGATTGGTGGACAGAGGTCTGTGATGTCATGTAATCTCACTTCCTGTTTATGTTTTGTTTCTTTGTTGTAGGAGCTGGAGCTTCAGACTCGCCTCCACGCCTTCTCTTCTTCCTCCTCCTCCTCACCTCTCCCCACCTCCTCCTCCTCCTCCTCTTCTCTGGACCCCCAGGCCCTGCTCTCCCCACCGCTGCCTCACCCCTTCTCCTCCTCATCCCCCTCCTCCTCCCTGGTGACCCCCTCCCTAGGTCTGGATGCCCTGAGTTTCGTGGAGCTGGACGAGCCTCAGGGAGCCTCCACCGTCTTCTCCCCGGGCCTGATGTCTGACATGGGGGGACTGACAGAGCTCCACAGCCTGGGAGACATCCTGATGGAGGAGGGGGGAGGAGGGGTGGTGTCGGACCCCCTGTTGTCCTGCGGAGCCTCAAAGACGAGCAGCAGGAGGAGCAGCTTCAGCATGGACGAGGACCTCTGATGACATCATCACATGCAAAGGGATCCTATTGGCCACAGCTGGAGGCAGTTTTTTTAATTCAATAGAACAATTTTTAATCAGTGACATCATCAAAAAACAAACAACGCACAAACGTGACATCACAGGAACGACTGTGAGTCCTCCAGACTAACCGTGGTAACACTGAGTCCTCCTCTGTAACCACGGCAATTGCTTCCTCCTATAGGGTAACCAAGGTAACCACTGTGTCCTGTTCAGTGTCGTCTCATCCTGTGCAGCCCAGAAGCTGATTGGCTGATAATGAACACACCCACAGCTGCTGCGTGCTGCTGGTCTGAGCTCCAGGTGTCTGCAGGTGATCAATAACTCTGTATCAGTTCAGCCAAAATGAAAAATCAGTTTGAAAGTCAGAAATTGAGAAAAGCTAAATGTTCACGTGAGTTTCAGTTCCGGAGGTTTAATCAATCATGATCAAAGTTTCAAAGAGTTTTAGGCTCCAAACTTTTGTATAAAAATCTCTAAAAGTTTTGTGATGTAGTAAAGAACATCGACAGTTGAATTAAGCTTGAAAATCTGAATCAGATTTAGCCTCATCTCATGGAACCAGGTCCTCTACATGCAGACCAAAACCTGGTCTAAAGATCTGCTTCTTTATTTCTCTAAACTTTTCTGAGAAACGTTCCTCTGCTGTAAATCCCTCTGTGACGTTTTAGAATGATTTCAGTCAGAGTGAATCAGTTTAACTGTTCAGTTTCAGAGTTTCTATGTAACAAACAGCATCAACATGTTCACCTGCAGCCACACATGACCACACCCCATCAGTGATGTCACAACAGATGAAACCTGAAAAGTAGAAAACAGATTGACGTTCTTTACTGGACTGATTCATTGGTCTGACCTCTGACAAGTTTAATCAGAAGGTGGCGCTGTGGACTCGTCAGCAGACACACAGTCTCTGCAGGTGTGAACTCACCTGTGACACCTGTGCTGGTCGCACTAAAGAAGGAAGAAATTAATTAAAGATGTTATTTTGGAGATGTTACAGATGAACAGAGGAAATGAGCCTTAGCTGCAGCTCTGGAGTCAGTTTGTGTTTTCATTCGCCCGTCCCTTCGGTCCTGTAAATATCAGTATGTACATAAACACATGAATCTATAATGACTGTGCAGGAAACGGGGGGGTTGGGGTGTTAGCGGACTGATCAGTTTCACTTTATCTTTTATTACTGATGTCTGTGATTTCTGTTCAATACGAGCTGCAGAGGAAAAAGAAGGGAAACTGTAACTCATCATCACCACCTGCTCTCATTTAAAGGACTGGAACTTTCTCTAAATCCTGTCATTCACATCCGGCTGATCATTTTCCAAATCAACCATCGCTTTTTCAACTGATGTGTGAAAATCAACAATGTCAATGTGATGAGTCAATGTTTGAATACTTTCATCATTTACATGAACATTTACATTTTTATTCACTTTTAAAATGTCTTTGTGTCGAAGCTTCAAACTCCATTGTTTATACAATCAGCTATATCTAAGACCAAGCTAACTGTTAGCTGTAGCTTTTTGTTAGCTGTTAGCTGTCATCTACCAACTCTACAGTTCAGACAAGAGCAAGCCAACTTATCATCTGATTTGTTCATTTGCTGTTAGCTGCTAGCTGTCCTCTCCACACTCTACAGTTCAGTCAGTTAGTTAGCTAACTAATACACTGTAAGAGCTAACTATCACTACTGTATGTATGAACTGTACTGTTGAGCCAACTGCTAAGTTAGTTAAATAGTAGCTAGAGTTGTCTTTTACCTGAACTAGTCCATAGTCAACAGCTAGGTTAGCTATCAGAAACTGACAAGCTAGCGGTTATTAAACAACAAACTCTAACAAAGCAATGGTAACTGTTAGCTATAGCTGCCAATACATTTATCTATGAACTCTCTGAAATTCATAGCTAACTGCTAGTTACCTCGCTGAACTTCAAGCCTTAATATAACTTAAAGGAGTGAGTTATATTAAAGATTCAGTTCTGTACAGTTATCATCAACAATGAAATTAGAGACCAAAACTGTTTTTGTACCAGGCTGTAAACATGTTTGTTTCTGCTGTAAAGCTGGGCATTTTAATGTGAGGTCTATGGGGATTGACTTGCTTTTGGAACCAGCCTCAAGTGGCCATTCAAGGAACTGCAGTTTTTGGCCTCATTTTTCAGCTCCGGAGGTTGTTGCTTGCTGCTGGCTACAGTGTCACCCATCAGAAATCTGGATCAGATCAAAACTTTGTCTAAAAAGGGATTTCTGTTTGTCTCGTACTGATTTATGACATTTCTGTTTACAAACATACAGTTTATAGTTTACGTGAGCATGTCGTCTGAATGTGATCTCAGTATGTTTCGTCGAGCATCATGTCTGTTTTTATAGATTCTTTCTGTTTCAGATTCAAACTTTTATATATAAATAAAGTCATGAAAGAAAACCAGATTTAGTCTTTTATGTGTGAAGAACAACAACACATTTAATTCATACAGCTACAAGACGGGTTTAACCAGACAAAAGTCAGGACAATGTTAGCCACGAACACAAATATAACAAAGCATAATTTAATGGGACACGTTATTGATAAAATGAGCACATTCAGTGCCAGTGCATGCTGGGATAGAGAGCAGATGTAGTGTTAAAAATGGAGGGACACTAAAGACTTTTGATAATACAAAATATTACATTGTATTATGATTCATAAAACTCAAATATATGAATAAATAAAGGAAAATAAATGTTTATTCAAAGCAATGTCTGACACATATTTACCCATGAAAATGGAAATAAATATATAGTGCCGTACAGATAAAATGAAATGACAAAATAAGACACTATCTTCATTTCTGATTTGTTTATTGAACCTGTTTAATTGCTGCATATAATTAATCATTAAATCATAATCATTAAATCTCTGCCTTCCACAATTCTAATAATAATAATAATTGTTTCATAGTTGAATGAGTAAGCCCAGTAACAGGTCAGTCACAGGTGAGTTCAGCTGTCTGTTATTGTCCACCAGGGGGCAGTGAGAGTCTGTCTTTAATTTCCCCTCTGATGGTTTGAACTGTGGCCTCACAGGCCGAAGGTGCTGCAACACACTGTGATCTGTGTCAGAAGTTTCATTTTCTCAGATAAAAGCATCAGTGATACTGAACTGAATTCATCATCTCCACTGTCACAATCAGCTGTGAAGGAACATGCTGTTGTTTTCATACATCGTTGGCATATACATGTTTTACATGAAAATGACTTAAATAAAGTTTGTGTGCAAAAATCGTAATTTATAAAGTCGCTAAAGCTGTCAGATAAATACTGGAGGAGAAGAAGAAAGTGTCATGAAAAGAAAAGACTCATCACATCGCCGTTTAAATTGTCCCAACAAATGACCTCTTCCTTCCTGTTTGTCTGACCCTCAGAGGGGTCCTAACCCTCGGGTTGAAAACTCTGAAACTTTTAAACTGTGCGTTTTTGAGTGATGACGTGAAGAAATATGTGGAAACAAATACCAAAAAAAATTCCAACAAACTGTTTTTATTCTGATGTATGTGTGTGTGTGTGTGTGTGTGTGTGTGTGTGTGTCTGTGTGTGTGTCTCTCTCTCTCTCTTTGATGTCTGGTGTCCCTGGAGGTCAGAGGTCAGGTGGCGTTGTCATTTCAGTGTTTTCCTGTTTCCTGTTTGGACGTCCTGGCGTGTCGCTTCAAAAAACACACACTTCCTGTCCCTGCAGGACCCACTTCCTGTCCCACCCGGCCCCGCCCGCTCCTGAGCTGTCAATCACAGACACAAAGAAAGCAGCAGGCTGGTTTCATAGAGATGAGCTGAACTGTTAGAGAGTCTGAAAAAGAGATTTATTTCTGCTGCAGACAAACAATCACTTATAAAAACATTCACGTTGTCTTTTTACTTCCTGTCAGTACTTCTGTTTTACTCTTTTCCTTTATACTTTGACCCCACTTCAAAGTATAAAGGAATCTGCAAAGGAAGGACTTTGCAGATTCAGAATAATAATACAAATATAAACCAACTCATGAATTATAATCTATCATTTTAGATGAAACTACCAACCGTATAGAAATACATTAAAATGAGTTCCACCTTTAGCAGCTGCAACATTCAAGTGATGAACACATGAATGCATCAGTAATCAGTAAGTGATTTTACTGTATGCTGCTGCTTTATATGCCACCAAATCGCAAAGTTTCAGAGCAGAACAGAACCTGTATAGAACCATCATGAAGGTTCTACTGAAGATTTGTTCTCTGATTATTGTGTTTTCACAGTTTGTTCATCTGCAAAATGACCTGAAAGTCCAATTATATCTGAAAATCTTTCCTGGAAAGCCAATACTGAGACAGAGGGGTGGAGGGACAGACAGGTGGATAGAAAGACAGGTGGATGGACTGACAGACGGGGGATGGACAGACAGGTGGATGGACAGACAGATGGATGGACAGAAAGGTGGATGACAGACAGACAGGTGGATGGACTGACAGACGGTGGGTGGACAGACAGGTGGATGGACTGACAGACGGTTGATGGACAGACAGGTGGATGGACAGACGGGTAGATGGGCAGACAGACAGGTGGATGGACTGACAGACGGTGGATGGTCTCTGCCTGGACACCTTTCAAAATGAGGGTTTGTGTCTCAGTGGGACTCTTGAGGTCTCCAGAATGTTTTGATCCAGGTGATGAATGATGGACAGTTCTGGACTCTGGACTGCTGGATGTCATCCATCCTGGACTCCTGATCAGTTGCAGGTCCATCTGCAGGCTGAACAGAGTCATCGCACTTCCAAGGCTCTGACATCATCCTGTAGCTCCTCTCTGATTGGCTCCATTATGTGGGGAAGCAGATGGAGCAGCACTCCAGACAGATCTCCAAACAGTCAGAAGAGCTGCAGCAGTCCTCCAGTATCCCACAATCCAACACAGCCTGACACGCCTCCTCTGTGCAGGCCGCCTCCCCCGCCGCCTCCACGCAACAGCAGCAGCAAATCGCAGAGTCGCAACACCCGGCCCCGCCCACTCCACACACCAGACACTCCCCCAGAGCCGAACACATGGACAGCAACTCGCAGAACAGACAGGCCAGGAGACAGTGAGCGCAACAGTCTGTGGAGACAACAGACACAGTCAGAACAGACAGGCCAGGAGACAGTGAACGCAACAGTCTGTGGAGACGAGACACAGTCAGAACAGACAGGCCAGGAGACAGTGAATGCAGCAGTCTGTGGAGACAGACACAGTCAGAACAGACAGACCAGGAGACAGTGAACGCAGCAGTCTGTGAAGACAACAGACACAGTCAGAACAGACAGGCCAGGAGACAGTGAACGCAGAAGTCTGTGAAGACAACAGATACAGGCAGAACAGACAGGCCAGGAGACAGTGAACGCAACAGTCTGTGGAGACGAGACACAGTCAGAACAGACAGGCCAGGAGACAGTGAATGCAGCAGTCTGTGGAGACAGACACAGTCAGAACAGACAGGCCAGGAGACAGTGAACGCAGCAGACTGTGGAGACAGACACAGTCAGAACAGACAGGCCAGGAGACAGTGAACGCAGCAGTTTGTGGAGACAGACACAGTCAGGACAGACAGGCCAGGAGACAGTGAACGCAGTAGTCTGTGGAGACAGACACTGTCAGAACAGACGAACAGACAGGCCAGGAGACAGTGAACGCAGCAGTTTGTGGAGACAGACACAGTCAGAACAGACAGACCAGGAGACAGTGAACGCAGCAGTTTGTGGAGACAGACACAGTCAGAACAGACAGACCAGGAGACAGTGAACGCAGCAGTCTGTGAAGACAACAGACACAGTCAGAACAGACAGGCCAGGAGACAGTGAACGCAGCAGTCTGTGGAGACAGACACAGTCAGAACAGACGAACAGACAGGCCAGGAGACAGTGAACGCAGCAGTTTGTGGAGACAGACACAGTCAGAACAGACAGACCAGGAGACAGTGAACGCAGCAGTCTGTGAAGACAACAGACACAGTCAGAACAGACAGGCCAGGAGACAGTGAATGCAGCAGTCTGTGGAGACAGACACAGTCAGAACAGACAGGCCAGGAGACAGTGAACGCAGCAGTCTGTGGAGACAGACACTGTCAGAACAGACGAACAGACAGGCCAGGAGACAGTGAACGAGGCAGTTTGTGGAGACAGACGCAGTCAGAACAGACAGGCCAGGAGACAGTGAATGCAACAGTCTGTGGAGACAGACACAGTCAGGACAGACAGGCCAGGAGACAGTGAACGCAGCAGTCTGTGGAGACAGACACAGTCAGGACAGACAGGCCAGGAGACAGTGAACGCAGCAGTTTGTGGAGACAGAGACAATCAGGTGTGTGAGGACTGCTGAGACCTGCTATCAATGAGTCCGTCTGTGTTGGGTGGAGGTGGGTGTTGTTTGGTAGAAACCAGACCAACTGATTCCGGGAGGGGTCATCCGTTTTGTGTGTGTGTGTGTGTGTGTGTGTGTGTGTGTGTGTGTGTGTGTGTGTGCGTGTGTGTGTGTGTGTGTGTGTGTTCATCAGAGATAAGCAGACCTCCATGTTGAAGGTGTTCAGCTGATAACAGTGAGACTGGAGCGTATTCACTTTTCTGCTTCCTGTCAGACTTCAATACTGTCTCTCTCTCTGACTGTCCGTCTGTCTGTTTGTCTGACTGTCTGTCCGTCTGTCCGTCTGTCTGTCTGTCTGACTGTCTGTCTGTCTGTCTGTGTCTGTCTGTCTGTCTGTCTCTGTCTGTCTGTCTGTCTGTCTGTGTCAATTGGATCTCAATCAGCTGATCAGCTTTTGGAGGCAGAATATCCCAACATGAGGACGCTCTCGTAGAATAAACTGCTCCATAACAGAGACACAGGAGGACATCAGACTAACACAGCATTTAACAAACTGTGGAGACGTTTGTCCTGTGAGAGACAGATAATAAACTAGTTAACTTGGGACTGTGTCCCAAATCCAGACTCGACACTGATGCTAGACAAACACTGGAAACATAACGTGTATTAATTTACAGTAAGTAAACACACATCTACTAACTTCTATGTAAAGTCTGTTTAATATTCTTCCACAGACAGGAAGTAGTTCAACACGTACAGGAAGTGTTGAGGCCGGCGAGCTCTGTCAGCAGCAGCTGTGCCGAGTCCAGTCCAGTCAGGTCTGATCCAGTCAGGTATTGCTGAGTCGGGTTTACGAGTTCATACGAGCCCAGAGGGACAAACAGTCAGTCACCACCTGCACTGACTGCAGCCGAACGTTTGACACATGTGATTCTAAAGTCTGCATGTACAGTTTGGACACCCGTTCTCATCCTGTGGCTTTTCTTTACTTCTATTATTTATGGCTCTAGATTTTAATAATCCCATCACGTTTTCACTAGCGCCACCCTCAGGACAAACTTTGCAGTTTCAGAGACGGTATCTGATGGCTCACCATCTCCAGCGACCTCCTTGATGTGGGCGGCGTCCGTCTTTAAAGAGGCGTTGCTTTTCGTGGAGGAGAAACGCTTCCGGTCGCTGCTGTGTTGAAGATGACGATGGTGATGGTGTCTTTTGCAGATGGACGACTGAGATGAAGGAGGAGGAGGAGGAGGAGGAGAGTTGAAGGAGGAAGAGGGAGGAGTACAGATGGGGGGAGGAGGAGACACTGATGCGCTGTCTGCACCTGAGAGACAAAGAGCTGACATCAGAGCTGACATCAGACTGAGACAGATGATGTCAGAATCAGGTACTGATTGATGATATCAGCTGTTCAACTGTCACCTTTCTGTTTCCGGGAGGCAGAGGCGGGCGGAGCAGGCAGGAGTCGAGAGCTGTCATTGGTGAGAGAGCTGTCCGTTAGAGAGTCATCACCGCTGTCACTGTCTTCTGACCTATCAGAGAGAGGGGGAGGAGCCACCTCTGCAGGAAGAAAGTGTAAAATATCAGAACAATGTAGCACATCAGATGATTGGGGGTTGAAGTCCCCGACAATCTGATTCCTGAGCCAGTTTACTTAGTGGTATGATTGAGGTGGGCTCAGGTGGCCCCCAGGCCCCCAGCGTCAGCCAGGTTAGGTTTTCACCAGGCTCAGGAGGTACAGAGATTCTGGGGTTCTGTCTGTAGACACTCTGGTTTGTTGTTGATCTTTTTGTTGTGGGGTGTGTGTTGTTTTGTGTTGTGAGGAGGTTTTCCAGACCCTGCTGGCCTAAACTCTAAACTACAAAGGCAACAAAGAAGAAAACAGTCATGACTCATTTTTAAGATTTTAATTTGCATTGCTTCAGAACGTTTGTGTCGATTAGCTGTGAGGACTTTGTGTTGTGGGTTCGTGCTACAACATGGGAGGAAGTCTGGCCTGTAAGTCTGAGCTCAGGGTGAAAATACAGTCCATTCCCAGAGAGACGTCCTGTAAGAGGAAGTCGTCGCTCAGCATCCTCCTCTGGTTCAGAGAGGATGTGGATCCAGATGTGGAAACCAGCTGTGATGTCAGAGACAGTTTAACTGTTCTCAGGTCAGCGTGAGTTCATATGATGTCATCAGTCTGACAGACAAGTCCTCTGATGTCATGGTCTGATGTCAGATGATCACACAGGAATCTTTCTGTCTCACCTTCGCCGTGATGTGGGAGCATCCCATTGGTTGTTGGCTGGCTTGAGATGCATTCTGATTGGATTTGTTTCTTATTGGCTCCACTCTCAGTGATGTCATAGCCACTGCAGGGTGATGGCACATCCATCCTGCCAATGTAATGTGATCATTATGACAATTAGGTACCAAGATTGCTAAATTCAGCGTCACTGCTGTGACTCCTATTTAGCATTTTCAGATGTCAACAACAACAACAAAAACAACAACAACAAAAACAACAAGAATAATGACAATAACAACAGCAACAACAATAACAGCAGCAGCTACTGTTGTTAAAACAGCATCTTCATTAAAGAACAGCTTGAAAATAATGAGGGATAAAAATTATACAGTAAACAAATAGAATAACGTCTCTATTGTGATGTCACTTGTTCAGAAACTTGGATTTGACTCTGAACTGTTGAAACACTGATCAACATACATTCCAGTCGTTTTATGATGAAATTTGTCTCAAGTTGTTCACTGTCAGTGGTGAAATTTAATGAAATACATTTATTCAAGTAATCTACATAAGTACAAATTTGTGGAATTTGTACTTTGAGTATTTCCATTTTATACTACTTTATGCTTTTTTTATATTACATCTCAGAGGTGAATATTGTGATAAGCTGAAGGATGAAGTTGTCCTTCATGTCTGTTTAAAAAGCCTCTTGGATCAGCTGAAAATGCATCGTCACAAAGCTGAAAACAGGCTGTTTTTCTGAGATACAAGGTTCTCACAGGACAAACATATGATGATCTTATAAAATTTGATGCATCGCTGTAGATTAAACCAGCCAACAGGATATAAAGTAGTTCAAATGAGCTCAACCTGAAACATCTACAGCAGGAATATTAATCCACAAACATCAGATATGATGAGAAACACTGACAGCAACATTTTACTGATACACCAACACTTTGACTTTAAGTACTTTTTGTTCATAACACTCAATTACTTTTGCTTCTGTAAGGTTTTCAATTAAGTACTTTTACTTGAGTTTTTTCACGGTGTATTATTCGTACTTTTACTGAGGATCTGAGCACTTCTTTCACCTCTGGTTAGGCTTTACATGAACTTTTTATCAGCTTGTCAGTCGTCTGTAAAACACTTTGAATTGCACTAATATGTTAAATTAATAATTAATGTCCTCAGACTTTCTGCTCTGGGAAAGAAACTTTAATGTCAATAATCTAAATATTAGAGAGAACAGGAACTTACATATAACAGAGAAAAACGTCCGATTTTAGAAAGAAGTTTTCCAGCTGAGAGAAGCTCTGCTGTCCGCCGTCAAACTCCTCTCAACAAACTGCTCGCTGAAGCACACGCACATATGACCGCCTCCCCCTTCCTGGAGAGGGCTGCAAATACCACGCACACAGAGACACACAGAGACACAGAGACACACAGAGACACACAGACATGCAGAGACACACAGAGACATGAAAGACACGCAAAGACATGCAGAGGCACGCAGAGACACACAGAGACACGCAGAGACACACAGGGACACGCAGAGACATGCAGAGACACGCAGAGACACACAGAGACACGCAGAGACATGCAAAGACACGCAGAGATACAGCAACATGCAGAGACACGCAGAGACATGCAGACAAACAGATATTTTAAGACATTTATGACTTTTCTTCTTCATATTATTATTATTGATTTACAGTAATATCACAGTCATATTACAAATCATTACAGATGATGATGATACAGACTGGCTGGCAGTGGTGGAAAGTAAGTAAGTAAGTACATTTACTGAAGTACTGGACTTGGGTACAATTTGGAGGTACTTGTACTTTACCTGAGTATATTTATCTGAAAGCTGCTTTACTTTACAGATTAAGAGTTTTAAACATGTAAACACTTTTCACTGAGGTGGAATGGCAGCAGCATTGCTAATCTCACTTGTTCCATCACTGCTGGATGGTGTCTGTGGGTCAGTTTTATTCTTTACTTTTTGAATGTGGTTCAGTGTTTCAGTGCTGCCGCCTGCTGGACTCACTGAGAACCGCAGCTGGAAACCACACAGCTCTTATTTACATCACATTTATTTAGCTGGAGTGATTCACGGTGAAGTGGTGAAAGTTATTTCAACCATGTGCATCCACCTCAAGAGCCAAGAACAGTAAAAGATACACAATTTTTTTTTTTATCATTGGCCAGTGTTTTCAGTCTGAACAGGTGAGTTTTCAGACTGAACAGGTGAGTTTTCAGTCTAAAACAGAAAATGAATGCTATGTAATATATGAAGTTGTGATCAATGAAGTCTTTGTGTTTGTCTTTCATTCATCAGAGCTGATGAACACTTGTGATGAAGAAGAGTCAGTTTGTTCAGGTGTGTAGTTGAGTGTCCGTCCTGCAGGTGTCGCTGCTGTCTGCTGCACAGAAGACGAGGGAGAAGAAGAAGACGGAGGAGGAGGAGGAGGAGGAGGAACAAAGAGACTTCTGCAGATTTTCTCAAAAATGAAAAACATGAGAAATGAAAACGGAGTTCTGCGGAGGATTTAACCGGATGACTGTTCTTCATCTCTGTGTGACGCGCCAACAGCTTCATCATGGTGAGTCTTCATGCTCGTGCACACAGACAGGCAGACAGATACACAGACAGACAGAGAGACAGACAGATGCTGCACTGATGGAGAGATAACGGAGATAACTCACCGTTTCATCACCTGCAGCATCACAAACACACAGAACAGGCGGAAAAGTGAACGGAGTTTGGTTTCACGGTGGAAAACGATCAGACTGACCATGTTGGACCTGGTCTGATGTGGTCTGATGTGGTCCGGTCAGAGAAAACCTCTCTTCTTTTTTCATAAGCAGAATGAAGGTTTCCGTCCCTCACGATGCCTGCGTGTCACGGTTCGGGATTGAGACCAGGGTTTCTGGAGTCTTCATGTACATCTAGCCCACATGTGTCGAGTCTGTGCGGGGTAGCTTTAAATCTAGACCTGGTCTCATGTGGTCTGGATGGAGAAGCAGTGAAATGTCACTTTTTCACTTTTCATGAGTAAAGGTTTCACAGAACTATATAAAAAGAGATTTCACAGTTTTAAGTTATTATTAATCTTATTAATCTAAGTTCAATAAAAGGGTTTTTTTATGCAGAACCTGGTCTGATGGGTTCTGAATGGAGAGAAAAAAACTACAGTAAAATCAGCTTTTATTGTGAAGTTTTTCTGAAGTTTGTTACCAAAAGGAATAAAGTTTCATCTGAAAGAGGAAGAAACCAAAAAACTGGTTCAAGTGTTTTTTATTTTGAAAAATGGACAAAATTTTATGTTTCCAGTTTCTCAGATGTGAATATTTACCAATTTGCCGTCACAGTGAAGTGAATCTGACGCCTGAAGACCTTCATCTGGACATTCTCACCAGACATGTTCGCCATTTTCTTATTGATTCATCAACAAAATAATTGTCAGATTAATTGGTAATGAAAGTAATCAATAGTTTCACCCCAGGTTCTGTGCTAATGTAGTCCAGGTTTGACAAGTCTAAGTGAAGTGGTTTCTGATCCAGACCTGGTCTAGCGTGGTCTGGATAAACCGTAAAAATCAGCTTTTTTATGTCTTAACAAATTGAATGAAAGTTTCCACGAACGTTGGACTGGATTTGTGGCGTCTCCATCTCAATGTGGACCAGGTCTAACAAGTGCAGTGTTTGTAGACCTGGTCTGATGTGGTCTGGGTGGAGAAATAAACGGTTTTACAGATCTGAAACCAGGTTGTGGATCTGGCCAAGTGTCAACACGTCTCAGCACACTGGTTTTTGGTCTGGATAGAGAATAAAGTGTCATTTTTTACTGTCGTCACAAAGAGAGCAAAGGCTTCTCAAATCTCTGTCTTTCAATTCTCCATGTTCATCTGCTTCAGGTTTGACTAAACCTGGTCTGATGTGGTCTGGAGAGACGGGTTTCTACCTTTCTGTGACGTCGAGAGCCATTTTCACACAATCAGAGAATCGTCTAAAAAAACCAAACCCAGTGAGGACTTCCTGTCGCTGCTCTAACCAGATGTTGATGTTTCTCTCGTTTGTTTCTGGGTCTCAGACTGAGGAGGCTGCAGGAGCAGAGCGAGGCCTGGAGGAGGAAGAGGAAGGAAGAGGAGGAGAGGGGGGCGAAGAGGGAAGAGGAGGAGAGGTTGTCATGGAGACCCCTAACGGTCCCGTATACTGTGTCTGCAGGAGACCGGACATCAACTGTTTCATGATGTAACAAACCTCATGAGTCTGTTTGTAGAGTCCATGGACGTACAGATAGAACAGTTAACACTAACCTGTCTGTCTGTCTGTCTGTCTGTCTGTCAGAGGGTGTGACAGCTGTACTGAATGGTTTCATGGAAGCTGTATTGGAGTTTCAGAAAAAGCAGCTAAAGCCATCAGAGTCTGGTACTGTCCATCCTGCAGAGGTCAGTGTCCTATAATATCTAAAACCGTATCAGAAACATTAATGTAAAAATGTAAAAAGTATAACTTCTTCTTCTTCTTCTCATCATTAAATCTCACGTTCAGACTCAAACCAGCTGTGAATGCTAACTGCTAACTGCTAATAGTTTGGTGTTTATCAGGCTGATAGATCTTCTTCCTCTGAGCCACAGAGCTCCATTAAAACACATCAGTGAGCCTCACTGTCGCTCTGCTGACATGTTCCTTCATCACCATGAACACACACACACACCGTCCTGCTGCCACAAACACTCACTACAGCAAATGTGGATTCATCCGCCGCTGAAAATAGTCCCCAACAGATGCTCTAGTTCCACCTGTTTGTCTGATGGAGACGACAGCGAGCGGCTGTTTGAGGAAATTACTCAACCTTTTAAATATTAAACTAAACATCTGTGAGGAGAAGATTTACACCTTAAGTAGGAACCAATGAGCTGAGAGCCACAGACAGGAAGCGAGACACAGCTGTGTGTCCTGTCCTTTGCAGACAGAGACCCGTCTCTGGAGATTAAATACCGTCCAAAGAAGACCAAGGAGAAGGAGGAGAAAGAGTCGGAGCCAGAAGGGGAGGACAAACCTGACGGAGATGGGAGCTCCCCGCCCCAGCCCAGGATTGACAGGAGGCGGGGGTCACAGGTAACCTGGCAACCACGTGTATGTTTCTGCTGTAGTTTTATTGAGCCCAAGGGTTCATAGTGTTTTGACTCACACTTCTTTATAATACACATCAGTTGACATTTAAACCCTGAACTGACACTTACGTACAGTGTTGTGTATATTGTCTTGTCTGATGTTTGTGTTTCAGATCAAGCGCTCAGCCAGGATGTGTGGAGAGTGTGACGCCTGTCTGAGGACGGAGGACTGCGCTCAGTGCGACTTCTGTAAAGACATGAAGAAGTTCGGAGGTCCAAACAAAATCCGACAGAAGTGTCGACTGAGGCAGTGCGAGGTCCGAGCGCGGGTGAGTCTGCACCTGTTTCAGGTTTTATACGGACAATACCGTTCAGCTGCCTAAAATCTCCTGAGTGAGCAGGTGGCTGTTCCAGTTCCTCCTGTTCATCGCTGACTGTGAGGATTGTATGTTCTCAAAAACTGGAAAGTTCATTAAAACAACAGAAACTGTAAGTCAGCAGTGACTCAGGGACCACTTTATTAGGTGCACCTGTCCAGTCTAATGCAGTCAAGACTTCTATGAAGCCCGTGCTGTTCACGTTTAGTTACTGTTAATTCAAAACTGCATTCTAACAGTGTATTACTGCACTCTGAGTGTGAATTCCTACCCTCTGACTGTGTATTACTAACCTCTGACTGTGTATTACTACCCTCTGACTGTGTATTACTACCCTCTGACTGCATATTACTGCACTCTGACTGTGTATTACTGCACTCTGACTGTGTATTACTACCCTCTGACTGCATATTACTGCACTCTGACTGTGTATTACTGCACTCTGACTGTGTATTACTGCACTCTGACTGTGTATTACTGCACTCTGACTGCGTATTACTGCACTCTGACTGTGCATTACTACCCTCTGACTGTGTATTACTGCACTCTGGCTGTGTATTACTGCACTCTGAGTGTGTATTACTACCCTCTGACTGCATATTCCTACCCTCTGACTGTGTATTACCACCCTCTGACTGTGTATTACCACCCTCTGACTGTGTATTACTACCCTCTGACTGAGTATTACTACCCTCTGACTGCATATTACTGCACTCTGACTGCGTATTACTGCACTCTGACTGCTTATTACTGCACTCTGACTGTGTATTATTACCCTCTGACTGTGTATTACTACCCTCTGACTGCGTATTACTGCACTCTGACTGCTTATTACTGCACTCTGACTGTGTGTTACTACACTCTGACTGCCTATTACTACACTCTGACTGCTTAATACTGCACTCTGACTGTGTATTATTACCCTCTGACTGTGTATTACTACCCTCTGACTGCGTATTACTGCACTCTGACTGGTTATTTCTGCACTCTGACTGTGTATTATTGCACTCTGACTGTGTGTTACTACACTCTGACTGTGTATTACTGCGCTCTGACTGTGTATTACTGCACTCTGACTGTGTGTTACTACCCTCTGACTGTGTATTACTACCCTCTGACTGTGTATTACTGCACTCTGACACAGACACAGCTAGCTATACCAAAGAAGCTAATTTGTGAGCTAGGCGCAGCTGGGTGTGATAACTGATTTTTCCCTCTTTTTATGTAAATGAAAAACTAACTTTTTGATTTAGTTTTTGATTTGCATGAAGAATATCTAATGGCAGAATGCAGCATCTTCAGTTTTTAGGTACTGCACGGGTTCTGTGATGATTCTTCGTGGGTGGAAATACAATAATTAGATGAAGTCATAACGATGTTTCTGCTGTACTGATTGCCGTTTCTGTGGTTCTCCATTCTGCCTGCAGAGGGCACTGCAGTTGGTGACTTCACATTCAGGCGTTTCTAAAATTCTGATGATACTTTAATATGATTTAATGACGATCATGATGATATTATTGATGTTGTTATTGGTCTGTGAGCAGAAGATGCTTCGTGTCAAAGATGAGGAGATGAGTCGGAGTGGGGGGCGGGGGCGTGGTCTCCCAAGGAAAGGGGCGGGGCATCAGACAGAGGAGGAGGATGAGGAAGAAGAGGAGGAAGACGGGGTGTTCAGCGAGAGCGAGCTGGAGCTGTATGAGCAGTACAAAGCTGCTGGATACAGAGACCTGGTCAGTATGTGTGAGTGTGTCTGACCAATCAGCTGCCAGAAGAGGCACTTCCTGTGGTGTGATGCATCTTCCTGTTGCAGGTGTGGCACAGCGAGGATGAGGACGCTCAGCTGGACTCTCGGAGGAAGAAGGCCGTGAAGGTCAAACATGTCAAGAGACGAGAGAAGAAGACTGAGAAGAAGGTGAGGACGGTTTTCGCTTGCCTGCTGATGATGTCACTGATGATGTCACTAACACACCTGTCTCCTGTAGAAGTCCGTCTCTGCTCCTAAAGAGGAGGTGAAGCCTCGCCGTCACAAAGCGAAGCAGCGTCACAGGGAGCGTGTGCGGCACAGTGAGCGAGCAGGAGAGGGCGGGGCTAAGGAGGTGGGTGGAGCTCTGAGGCAGTGTCTGGGTCCAGGATGTGTCCATCCGGCGAGGGTCAACTCCAAATACTGCTCCGAGGACTGTGGCATGAAGCTCGCCGCCAAGTGAGTCTGATCACTCTTTTAGTAGTTGTGAAGGTGAAGACGCACCTGCGGCCTGCTCGATGAAGCAGGTTCAGCAAACCCAGGACATCGTTTCCGTACCGCGCTTCACTGAAACTAATGACGGTCACATAACGGTGGTTATTACCTCAGTAAGTCAGCCCGGGTTTTTCTCATGAGCGCGTTCGTATAAAGGGGGCGGGGTTTGCAGCATATCACATATATTGCAAACATGGACAAGTCTCCCAGCAGCAGAGTGAGCAAACTCGATTATTATGAAGAAGTTAAACAAAATCCAGTAAAAAAACAACACAGCTGCCAAACACAGGACGGACAGCATTTAACACTTGGATGACATCATCGCCTCGCCATCAGGCCACGAGTGTCTGACTGTAAAGACATTTGTGTGTTTCATTGAATGAGTGTGCTGCTCCAGTGTGTTCTGATGGCGTGTTTGAGGCTGCAGCCTCATTCTCTCAGCTGCTGAGGTGTCAAACGCACTGAAAGTGTTGCAGGATGATGTCAGTAGACAAAATCTACAGCTGTAATATAAAACATTGTCAGGGAAATCCAGAAGGCTGTGCTGGCCTCTGGACACACTCACCCCCCAAAGAGACCCTCTGCCGGCCTATACGAATGGTGAAGCCATTTTGAAGAGAATTGATTGGTCGGTAGGCGGTGCTTTTATATGTGTTGATGTCAAACACAACCTGCTCCGGAGCAGATCAGGTGTACAGAATAAGTTACCATGGCGACGTACCTCGCTATGTCGTGAACCACCGTCGTAACCCTGAAACCCAGAGAACCTGAAGTTACCGCAATAACCACAAATCCTGTCTTGTAGTTCAGGCCCCAGAACAACAGAGTCCACAACAAACTGCTGACTTACAGTTTCTGTTGTCTTTGTGTCTGTCTTAGTCTCTCTCTCTGTGTCTCTGTCCTCCAGTCGTATCTATGAGATCCTCCCTCAGAGGATTCAGCAGTGGCAGCAGAGTCCGTGCGTTGCCGAGGAGATGGGGAGGAGACAGCTGGAGCGAATCAGGAAGGAGCAGCAGGCAGCGAGGCTCCGCCTCACACTGATGGAGAAACGTTTCCATGAGCTCGAGGGCATCATCGCCAACGCCAAACAGCAGCAGGTCCAACACCAGGAGGAGGTACGAGGCAGAGGGACAGAGGGACAGTTAGCTGTTAGTTTGATCCATGTGTTTCCGCTCATCTGTCTGTCTCTCTGTCCAGGTGACTGAAGGTGATGGTGATGACACAGACCTTCAGATCTTCTGTGTTTCCTGCAGCCATCCTGTCAACCCCAAGGTGGCGCTGAGACACATGGAGAGATGCTACGCTAAGGTCAGTTAACAGAGTCAGGACCTAAAGTGTGTCTTTATTAAACAGGAAAACACTGAGAGACACAAACACTGAAAACCAGGCAGCCAGTTACTGTAAAGCTGTTTATGGAGGCTGATAGTTGGCTTAATTAGTGTTAATTAGTGGATTAGATTTAGATTCAGACCTCTTCTAGACGTTGAGAGATTAAAGAAAAATATGTCTGATGAATGATGAAAGTAATTTTCCACTAACATTACTTATAGAGACAGTCATTTCAAAACGATGGTGAATCAAAAAACAATCAAACACAGAACAATCTGAAGTCTGTGTGTCTACACTGGACAGGTGCTCCAGCCAATCACAGGCAGAGTTTACACACTCAGTGAAAAGTTCAGCTAATCCCAGCTGTCTCTCTCTCTCTGTGTTCAACAGTATGAGAGTCAGACATCGTTTGGTTCCATGTACCCAACGCGCATAGAGGGGTAAGAACACCTGTCTGTCTGTCTGTCTGTCTGTCTGTCTGTCTGTCTCTCTGCTGTCAGAGTAAGACCTGTCTTTCTCTCATGTCTGCCTGTGTTTCAGAGCGACCCGGCTGTTCTGTGATGTGTATAACCCTCAGAGTAAGACGTACTGTAAGCGGCTGCAGGTTCTGTGTCCCGAACACTCCAGAGATCCAAAGGTTGGTCTAATAGTGGAAATGATTATCTGCTGCTTCTGTTTCTGGACCAGTGGTATTTCTGTGTTTGTGCCCCTTAACTCCAGAGGTCTGACCTCTCTGCCTGTCTCTCTGTCTCTCTGTCTGTCTCTCTACCTGTCTCTCTGTGTCTCCGTGTCTCTCCGTGTCTCCCTGTCTGTCTCTCTGCCTGTCTCCCCATGTCTCTCTGTCTGTCTCTCTACCTGTCTCTCTGTGTCTCTGTGTCTCTCGGTGTCTCTCTGCCTGTCTCTCTGTGTCTCTGAGTGTCTCTCTGCCTGTCTCTCTGTCTGTCTCTCTACCTGTCTCTCTGTGTCTCCATGTCTCTCCGTGTCTCTCGGCCTGTCTCTCTCTGTGTCTCTCTGCCTGTCTCTCTTTGTGTCTCTCTACCTGTCTCGCTGTAACTCTCTACCTGTTTCTCTGTGTCTCCCTGTCTGTCTCTCTGCCTCTCTCCCCATGTCTCTCTGGCTGACTCTCGGTATCTCTCTGCCTGTCTCTCCGTCTCTTTGCCGGCCTCTCTGTCTCTCTGAGTGTCTCTCTGCCTGTTTCTCTGTCTCTCCATGTCTCTCTGCCTGTCTCTCTGTCTCTTTGCCTGCCTCTCTGTCTCTCTGCCTGTCTCGCTGTGTGTCTCTCTGCCTGTCTCTCTGTCTCTTTGCCTGCCTCTCTGTCTCTCTGCCTGTCTCTCTGCCTGTTTCTCTGTCTCTCCATGTCTCTCTGCCTGACTCTCTGTATCTCTCTGCCTGTCTCCCTGCCTGTCTGTCTGTCAGGTCCCAGCAGACGAGGTGTGTGGTTGTCCTCTGGTTAAAGACGTGTTTGAGCCGACAGGAGAGTTTTGTCGGGTGTCAAAGAGGAAGTGTAACAAACATTACTGCTGGGAGAAACTTCGCCGCGCTGAGGTCGACCTGGAGAGAGTCCGAGTGGTAACGAGCTGTCGACAGAACTTTATTGACACTGCGCTTCGTTAACATCACGGTAATGACTGGAGCTCAGAACCTAATCCTCTCTCCCTGTCTGTCTGTCTACCTCTCTGTCTGTCCCTCCGTCAGTGGTATAAGCTGGACGAGCTGTTTGAGCAAGAGAGGAATCTGAGGACGGCAATGACGAATCGAGCCGGTTTATTGGCTCTGATGCTGCACCAGACCATCCAACACGACCCTATCACAACTGATCTGCGCACTGCCAAGGACAGGTAGACAGACAGGTAGATATTTCAGTGTGAGGTCGCTGAACATGCACCGAGGTTTCAGAGGCAGCAAACGGAAGCACATTAGATCCAGCAGACACACACAAAGTTCCACCTCAGCTCAGAAGTCTGAGATCCAGATTTCATCACGGTCAGATCCAGATGTTGTTAGTATGAGCTGACGTCATTCTGACACAAACATCCCATAAATATGTGTTTACGTGCTTAGAGGTCAGTCAAGTACTACACTACCCACAATTCTACCAGTCAGAGATGTGGCTGTTGCTATGGAGACGCACTAATTGAGCACTACAGTTTTTAACATTTTCTATAATTCTGTAAATTCTGAAAGAAATAATCACATGAATACTTCCGGAGGGAATGTGTGATGTTTAGTCTGTTTTACATCTGCTCATTATAATGTTACAAAATATTTTCACAATAAGAGCATGTCGCTCTGACGGGGATTTTACTTTCATTCCAGACAGGTCGACGGATTTATTTCACGTGGTGTAAAATCAGTATTTCTTGAGCTTTATTCATGTGATTATTTATTTCTGTAATGTGGAACATGTCGTCCTGCAGACTCTTTGTGTTTGTTTGTGATTCATCTTCGACCTGCACACGGACAAAATGATAAGAACACTACAGACAGAAACTTTAATATGGTTGTGTATATTGCACTTCGTTTTTTTAATCTTTATTGATATTTTTATTGCTCTTTATCCCTGTATCATTTTGTATCTCAGTCTCTGCTTCAGTTGTTTTGTATCATTTGTTCATGTTGTATACAAACTCATGTTTTATTAAACATTTTAAACAGGTTTCCTGTAGAATATGACATTTTGTGGAGATGAAATTATGCCAAGATGATAAAAGATTTCTGACATAATAATGTTTGGAGCTGCAGATGTCGTCAAAACCTTTTATTTTATTTCATGTCACAACAAACACATGTAAAAGAAGAGTACGAGGCCAGCTGGAAACAAGCTGTTTCTCTCTTCTAGTTCGTACACATGATGTGACTAGATGTCATTAATGTTTTTATATGTATTTAAATAATAGTTTATTTTTTGAATCAAAAGACGTCACAGAAACAAAGTCCAGTCGAAACATCTGTAGATTTGGTGGCAGCTTTGCTCTCTGGTGTCGTTCTCTCAGCTGCTTCATGGAACGAAGGAGTGTTCTGACACTCTGAGCTCCAACTCATTTCAAACCATCTCAGCTGGGTTCAGGTCAGGTGATTGTGGAGACCGGGTCATGTGATGCAGCCCTCAGAGAGCCTGGAGGTGTGTTCTGGGTCATTGTCCTGTTGAAGAACCCATGATGGTCCAGTAAAATAGGCGGGCTCACCTGTGGCAGCGAGGTGCCGTGGTAACCATGCTGGTTCAGTGTGCTGTGAACCCCACACCATCACACCTCCACCTGCTTCACGGTGGAACAATGCCATCTGTTCACCCTCTCTGCACCTCACAAAGACATGACGGCTGGAACCAAACAGCTCAGATCTAGACTCATCAGATCAGAGTCCACGTCTTCACTGGTCTAACGTCCAGTCATTTTGTCTGGGTTCGAGCACTTTTCTTCTTGTTGGTCTCCCTCCGTCATGGTCTCTTTGCAGCAGTTGGAGCCGAAGGCCTGATTCACTCAGTCTCCTCCATCAGTTGATGTTGAGATGTGTCTGCTGCTCAAACTTTGTGCAGCATTAATCTGAGCTGCTGTTAACATCTGATATCTGAGGCTGGCCACTGTGATGGACCTCCTGGTCTTCTGTCCCGGAACAGAATCATCTTTTATATATAATATATATATTATACTAACATTAATGTAGTTGCGTTTTTTTGTACTGGTGGATCTTGAAATTATGAAATATATATGATGTAATGTTCTGAAATAATTATCTCATAATTGAGACATGTGTGACGTCACTCCAGTCGCGCCGGTGACGTCACATGTGTGCGACGGTTCTGTTGGCGCTCAGAATAGAAGAAGAGAGACAGGAAGCTGCTGTAAGTCTGAATGTTTCTAATTGACCGTTTACAGCTTCTTTATAGCACTGCTAACAAGCAGAGAGGCTAACGGGTTAGCTAACACCACAGGTGTACCCCGTCAGAGACTGGTCCTGGTCCGGGTCCGGGTCTTGGTTAGCAATTAGTTCCCCTTCCTGAATTATTCCGTGTTTCTCTGTTTGGAGACTAACTTGTGTCGTTATTCTCCACAGTTTGACTGTAGGGCGTATTCAGGTGTCGTCAGTCAGTTAAAAATATAAACACAGAAGAAGAAACGTTCTTTTGATGCATTAAAGGACCGTCGTTTTTTTTCAAGTCCAATATATAAAGACTGATTGCATTTGTGTAGAAATGAAAAAGAGAAGAACGGGGTTGATGGTGTGATATCCTTTGATTATATTGCTGGTACATATATTAAAACCAAACATTCTTTCTGTATAAAGTGAAGTCAGAATCAATATTATGAATAATAAATCTGCGAGGCCCTTCTACTGCATGCTGGTTTGGTTCAGGTTGGAGTAGCACAGAAAAAACCTTCTGATCACAGAGATGATGATGATGCTGCAGGTAACTGTGGGTCTGTTGTAATAATCCATCAGTTAATGTTTAAAGTTAATGCCCAGGTGCCCTTAACTAGTCTTAATCAATACAAGACATATAGTGGAAGAAGTATTCAGATCATTTACTTCAGTAAAAGTACTGATACCACACTAGAAATACTCCCAAGTAAAAGCCCTGCATTGAAAAATTAAGTATTATCAGCAAAATGTACTCAAAGTGTTGAAAAGTAAAAGTATTTGTTTGTTGTCAGAATGAGCCCAGTCAGTGTGATTAATTACTGGATCGTTGTTGTTATTGATGTGTAACACTGTACTTGAATGTTATAGCTGCTGCAGGTGGAGCTCATCTGAAATTCTTCATATACTTTATTACTGATTGCGAGATAATCTGTAACACAGCAACTGATTTTGGAGCTGATCACATGGTTTGATCATCTTAAGTAACTGTCAGATAAATGTGGTGCAGTAGAAGTAGAAAAGAAAAGACTCAATTAAATTACAAGTACTTCAAAGTTCAGTTTTTACTTCACAGTAAACTGAAGTCGACTCAGACTGAAGTGAGGAGTGAATCGATTCGTCTGTGAATTCAGAGACTAATCAGCAGTTTGATTCATCGGTGTCTTCATCTGTGAGCTGCAGTGGTGTTTCTCTTCAGGTGGATCAGCAGTTATGCAGTCTGGATCAGATCCTCCGGGATCTGGACTGAAGTCAGTCAGAAGATCCCCTCGTCTGTCTCCTCAGGTTGGTCATCTGACACACACGCACACACGCGCACACACACACACACACACACACACACACACACAGATGTATCACTGATCAGAAGTCAGTCAGTCATTGGAAGAAATGTCTGATTAATGATTATTCCTGCACCTGTCAATCATCCACCGGAGCGGAGTTTGACCTCAGGTTGTCTCCACCGTCTCCTTCTGTTACTCTGTGGTTCTGCACGTGGTTTCATGTTAGTGGATGAATGTTTAACACTTTTCTCAGATTTCTGTTTCCTTATTTCAGGTTTGTCTGAACTCTGTTTGTGTCTGATGACCCAGCAGCTTCATCGGGAGCAGAGAGGTGAATTTTAATGAAACGTGGATGTTTGTGTTTTCAGTGCGGCAGCCGCAGTAAAGGAAAGGAGGAAAAGAAAGGAGGGAGCAGTCTGCAGGAGGTGAAGAGGAGAGGAAGGATGGAGAGGAGCAGAGAGGAAGAGGAGGAGATGAGCGACAGACTGAAGACGCTGGTGAGACTGAACAAATTAGTCTGATTCAGATAAAATGTCTGAAAGCTTCCTGTTGAATAGAACATTGTGTATCCAGCTCAGGTGTTTCTGTTGTGAAAGTCACACTCATTACCTTAATATGAGCATCAGCATCTCACCTCCAAAACTAATAAATCAATAAAATAAATGGCAAAAGATCAGATGGACAAAACTGACAGAGAGTTCCTCCAAACTCCTGAAGGACAAAGCTGCAACAACAACCTCGATTCCAAAGACACTGTGACTCTGTGTGAAACATCAATCCAAGAGAATGTCCTTTCTGACTTGAACTCACCTGAAAGCAGCACAAAGTCAGTATGTTTACTGTTTGAGCTCATCAGGTTCATTTCTGTAAATATCTGCTGATTCTGAATGGTTTCTGGTTTGATGTTTGAAACAGAGTCCAGACTGTTTGGAATCAGGGTTGTAGATACAAACAGCTGGACCACAGCACATCTTGGCTCTTCATACACTCGGCCTTCATGCAGAATGAGCTGGTGGACCATCCACTGCACCGCACAAACACACACACCTGCAAGTCACTGATAATGACGCAGCAAACACACACTAACATAATAAATTTGACAAACACACACTTTTAATGTAAAAACACTGAATGGGCTCCAGGGTAGATACACACTCATCTGCTCTGCTGAAAGACTCTTCAACCATTGTGCATTCTTGATTCTGACCCAACAGGTTACTGCAGGTTGATTTCTAACATTTGTTAGTTATTGGTTACTAATAAGTTACCACCGGGTGGAGGTGCATCCTGCTGCCACCAGTTCAAAACACTGAATGTCGGTGTCACTGACTGGGGGAGCAGAGTCTGCTGTCTGAAAACACTGTGAAGGCTCAGTCTGAAGACACCAACAAGCCAGCTGGCTGCTTCCACTAATAACCCCAACCCTGTGTGTGTGTGTGTGTGTGTGTGTGTGTGTGTGTGTGTGTGTGTGTGTGTGTGTGTGTGTGTGCAGGATCTGTCCAGTAGATCAGCAGTCAGTGGAACAGGTCTGGTTTTCTCTGAGATCTTCACTCATCATAAGAACTTGTGGGAGTCCAGGTAACCTGCTCACCTTCCTCACATTAAAGAAAAAGATTTCAACACATGATTTGAATCATTTTCTAGAAGTGAATCATTGTGATGAGTGTGTTGTGTCCTCTCCATGACTGCGTGTTGTGTTGTGTTGTTCAGTCATCCAGAGAGTCCAGACAGAGTGACGTCCATCATGAAGGAGCTGGAGAGAGGAGACCTGCTGTCTCGCTGCGTCAGAGTGGAGGTCGTTATTCACATGACTGAAACGTGTTCAGTCTTTTCTTAGCCAGCTTGTTAGCATTAGCTGCTGTTGAGCCAACGTTCAGATATTGGTGACTCTCAAATCCTCTATTGTTCAGATGAATGAATGAACATCCTGAAGGTGGCGCTGTGTGCTTACACCCCTCATCTGTCTGTCTGTGTTTCAGCCCAGAGAAGCTACAGAAGAAGAGCTGCTGCTCGCTCACACGTGAGTCCACAAACATCGGACACATTGAAGGGTGGACGCAACACTAGAAACACATGTAGAACCTTTAACCCCTTGATGCCTGAATTTATTTAGAATTATATTAAAAAAATTAATTCTTTGTGTTTTTGCTGTCAAATTGACCCTGAATTAAGAGGAGTTTGGTAATTTTTCTGTAGTACATACAATAGATATAAATGTAGGTAATTTAGGTAAATTAGCAAATTAAATGCAAGCATTAACGCCTGTTGTCGCTAATTTTCAGAATTCATAAATGTGCATCATAAAAGCCACAAAATTGGCTCACAACCATTACATTGTAACAACAATTAGAACAGGGGTTCTTTCACTTTGACCGGTCCGATGAGAAACCAGTGCTTGCAAAAGGTTCCTAGGTGTGTTTTGAATATGCACAAACCGGCATCAGAGGAATGCATCCGCGATTCGGCTGCAATGTGGATTAAAGCGGTGTGATGCGAATTCGTGACAATCGGCGTTAAGGGTTTAAATGCAGCATGAAACAGTTCCTACCTGTTCACCCGTAGCAGCTCTGGTTTGATTAACCAGAACAACCAGCCACTCGGGAGGCAGAGGTCCTCACAGTTGTCCCACCTATAGACGCGGGTATGGTCTTCAGGCCGTGTTGCTCTTATGATCTTAAATCTTTAAAATAAAAAAGTTTGTGTTTAGATGCAAATTATAGTTTTTAAAAACCAACTGTTTTTCATATACATATATTTTGGACCAAAAGTATTGAACAGGTATTTATTTTTGAAGGTGAGACCTGTGTCTGTCGGTGGGCTGGGGGTCCAGTATGGGTCAACTCTGAGGACCATGTCCCTGCGACGTGGCTCCAGCAGCTGTGAATGATTATCTGTCAGTACTGTACTATGAGGTACTCTGATGTACTCTGATGTACTTTGAGATACTCTGAAGTACTCTAATGTACCTTCTCCTGTGCGTTTGTAGGAAACATTATGTGGATTTGATAAAGTCGACTCAGATGATGACAGACAGTGAGCTACACGCTCTGTCTGAGAAATACGACTCCGTTTACCTTCATCCTGTAAGAACACACACATACACAAACATATACACAGAGACGTGTGTACACACACACACCCCAAAAAAGGAGAAAGATAATAACAGGAAAACACACACACACACACATATATATATATATGAAATATATTAAAGAAAAATATGTTTTTTAAAATACATATGATTTTTTTATAGAAAAAAACAAAAGTGTAGAAATTATTAACATTTAGCAGCACAAAGAGGAACTTTCATCAGTTGAAATACAGTGAAATAATGTGTGTGTGTGTGTGTGTGTGTGTGTGTTTGTGTGTGTGTGTGTGTGTGTGTGTCAGGAGTCCTACAAGGTGTGTGTGTCAGCAGTGGGTTCAGTCCTCCAGCTGGTCGATCAGGTCATGACCTCTGAACTCAGGAATGGATTCGCTGTCATCAGGTAACAACTGCAGCTTCTTATGGTGCGTTCAGGAGCTCCTCGTCAGCTCGTAGAAGTGAACATACACCTGTTTACTTGCAGCGAGTTTCCGTGGAATACACAGTGTTAAACTGGGACCAGCTTTAGTTTACCAGTTATGATATTTGAGTTAGTTTCCACCAATCAGAAGGCTCTCCTGCAGCTGTGTTCAGTCAGAGCCACTTCCTGCTGCTCATATTTCACCTTAAGAAACATGCACTCCCCCAGACACACCTGGTGGACACCTGCACTCTTCACTGCAACTTTGTGAACAACAAGATATGAACATTTCCTCCTCGGTGGCACAGTAGAAATACATGAGGGAGGAAGTGAAGAATAGATAGAATAGATGGACCATAGATCTGGACTCACTTTACACCTGAACTCTCTGCACACCTGCACTCAATGCACACCTGGACTCATCATAGATCTGGACTCACTGTACACCCGACAGTTTGTAATTATGATTTGCCCACCTCAGGTGATGGAGACAAAACCAAACAACAATAACAAGTCTGTCTCTCTGTCTGTCTCTCTCTGTCCATCTGTCTGTCTGTCAGACCTCCAGGTCATCATGCTCAGTCTAACGAGTCGAACGGTTTCTGTATCTTCAACAACGTTGCGATCGCAGCTCGATACGCTCGGACTAGACACTCAGTCAGCAGGTAAGTGTTTGTGTGTTTCTACTAATCACTAGTACATATATTAATCAATGAGTAATAATGATAATGACTCTGTGTTTGTGTGTTTGTGTGTGTGTGTGTGTGTGTGTGTCAGGGTGTTGATAGTGGACTGGGATGTTCATCATGGTCAAGGTATCCAGTACCTGTTCCAGGAAGACCCCAGGTAAACCCCGATCCTCCATCATGGTTACGCACTGTGTTTTCTTCACACACACACAAATAACAATGATGAAATCTGTGTGTGTGTGTGTGTCCCAGCGTCCTGTACTTCAGTGTCCACAGGTATGAGCAGGGCTCTTTCTGGCCTCACCTGTCAGAGTCTGACAGTCAGTTTGTCGGCAGTGGACGAGCTGAAGGCAGAAACATCAACCTGCCCTGGAACAAGGTGACACTGCTCATGTTAGCTCTGTCTCCTCAGGGGACAGTTAAGGACACAAACATGCACCTCACTGTTACCTCCTACACAGCTCAGTCCTCAGGGGGGCGATATGGAGTGAATCATAGCAGACGCGTTCAGGTAGCGCTTCATCAGACTGAGCTGTGGTTGTTTTAAAGATGGATTTCATGCCTCATGCTTCTCTGGCTGCAGCTCAAACTCACCATGTTTACTCCCTACTCCCTTACCACCCTGAGTTACCTGTTACCTGCTGTGCTGTGAATGAACGCTCAGAGGACTGTTTTACTGCTGGAAGTCTTCTTCAACTCGTCACTGCTGTTTCACATCTTCATCCTTGTGTGTTTCTCATCCTTCAGACGGGGATGACAGACGCTGATTACATCACAGCTTTTCAACAACTGCTGCTGCCTGTAGCCCACGAGGT